>NW_016908917.1:179119-284790 GCF_001483705.2 Eufriesea mexicana
CTTAAAAACACCATTAGAGTCAATCCTAACAACTTTCATAAACTAACGCACCATTAGCCGAAATTAATTAAACCTTTGCCTTTCCTCGACAGACCTCTACCTTATCCCTATTTCCATGCATACCCTCAGGAACAAGGGACCCGAATCGAAGGGACGATGGTTTACTCGTTTATAACCAGCGTCCCACGATTCGCGGACACCTCGACCTCCGAAACTGACCCCCCGAGTCAACCCCCATAAAAAGATTAGAATTTCCCAAACCTAAAAACAAATTAACAATTTGTTTAAACTTCCACTTCCACCTACCAGTTCCGAACCTCATGCACATCCCTCCAACGAACACGCCGCCAATAGGAGAAAAAACACACCCACCACTTAGACATCTCGACAGCCAATGACAGCAGCAGACGAACGTATAAAAATACACGACACCAAGAAGACAGACAGTACAAACATCAAAACGACACAAACGACACCACGACAGAACGCATATCGCTAACTATCGCCAAGACATCTTGGAATTTCTTGTAAATATATCTTGTAAATAAATTATATTTAAAACTGCAGAAAATAGTTTACGTTCTTAAAACGACGTAAACCTTCGCCTGAATTTTTCCTACAAACAACAAGAAGATTTGGACGAAACAACTTTATCTTAAAAAGTCATTCACTTTTACGTATCACTATAGTGCAAGGGTAATGATTAACAATTGCACACTGATAATCACGTATTAATTCGCAAAAGAAGTGGAAAGTTGACACCAAGACACAAAGAAGAAAGGGGTTGATAAGGACTCGGAAGTTTCGAGCAAGCACCCCGATCGAATCGTAAGCAACATACGCTGCTACACCCTCGCGATTCATATTCAAAGAGGGTGAGGATGAAACGCGAGGCAGGAGCGCAGGAATGAGCATGCAAATTTCAGGTGGAAGGAAGCGGTGTTCCAGGAAAGGAGCTTGCAGAACGAGATAAAAGAAGTAATCGAAACCCCGGAGGACCCTCCTGGGGGAAAGGGAAATTTAAAGAGGGGTAGTTCCAGGTGTAATTTCTTAAACGACTCGCATATTGGTTCCCCCGAAGCCGGCCTCGAACGGTTTGGCAAACGTTTCCGCGGGAATTCGAGGGAACACGGATTCGAGAATGAATGTTTTCATCGAGGGTAGAGCCACGGGAGATTTCCTTCGGAGATCCCTTTTAAACAAGGTAGACGTCCACTGGGAACGTTCCTTCTTTACACGGTTTTTAATTTCATTCGCGTGGAGCGTTTCAGAAAGGCGCGCCACAAAGGCGGCCCAGCTGCCGGCTGAACGTTATTCTTCCAGCACAACGGCGACTTATTACCACGATGAGTTTCTACGTGTTTGAGGGGTTTCCAGCTCTTTGATGCCTCGTAAAGTGGGGAAATTGTAAGGGAGATAATGAATAATATTCTTTTAGTACCATGCGTGTGATGGCCGCGAGAAATGCTTCCAGCATCCCAGAGCTGGAGTCAGGAAGAGCTGCAATTGAAGGATTATTTTAATCATACATATTTCATTCCTGTCTTTCTAGATATAGATATAGACATGTGTAAGAGTGATTTCCAAGCCAGTTTAGGACTGCTTTCATCGTTGAATATTCTCAAAAATATTGAAATAGTAATGGAATCGATCGATCTATTTTCGATTTGCAGTAATATTTTTAATTTCGAAGACATAGACGTTAAATATAGACATACGTGTAGACATACACATAGACACAGATATAGACAAAGCTATAGGACATAGAGATAGACATATGTCAGAGTTATTTCCAAGCCATTTTAGTCTGACCTGATCTGATTGAATATTCCCAAAAATATTTGAATAGTAAAGGAATCGATTGATCTATTTACGAATTACAATAAAATTTTGATTTCAAAGATATAGACATAGACACAGATATAGACATATGTCAGAGTGATTTCCAAGCCATTTTAGTCTGACTTGATCAGTGAATATTCCCCAAAATATTTGAATAGTAAGGGAATCGATCGATCTATTTTCAAATTGAAATAATTTCTTTAATTTCGGAGACATAGATAAAGACATATATCAGGGCAATTTCCAGACCAGTTCAGTCTGACCTGATCATTGAATATTCCCAAAAATATTTGAATAGCAAGGGCATCTTTCCATCTATTTTCGAACTGCAATAATTTTTTTAATTTCAAAGACGTAGATGTAGACATAGACATAGACATATATCAGGGCAATTTCCAAACCATTTTAAT
Organism: Eufriesea mexicana; assembly: GCF_001483705.2. Classification (NCBI taxonomy): domain Eukaryota; kingdom Metazoa; phylum Arthropoda; class Insecta; order Hymenoptera; family Apidae; genus Eufriesea; species Eufriesea mexicana. The sequence continues at coordinate 181,372 of NW_016908917.1, forward strand.
CTGACTCGATCATTAAATATTCTCAAAAATATTGGAATAACAATATCATCGATGAATCTATTTTTTAATTTCGCAGACATAGACGTAGTCATAGACATAGACATGGACATATATCAAGGCAATTTCCAAGCTATTTTAATCTGACTCGATCATTAAATATTCCCAAAAATATTGGAGTAATAAGATCATCGATGAATCTATATTCAAATTGCAATATTTTTTTTAATTTCGCAGACATAGACATAGACATAGACATAGACATATATCAGGACAATTTCCAAGCTATTTTAATCTGACTCGATCATTAAATATTCTCAAAAATATTGGAGTAATAAGATCATCGATGAATCTATATTCGAATTGCAATGATTCTTTTAATTTCGAAAACATAGACATAGTCATAGACATAGAGATAGACATAGACATAGACATATATCAGGGAAATTTCCAAGCTATTTTAATCTGACTCGATCATTAAATATTCTCAAAAATATTGGAGTAGTAAGATCATTAATGGATCTATTTTCGAATTGCAATAATTTATTCAATTTCAAAGACACAGACACAGACATATATCAGAGCAATTTCCAAACCACTTAAGTCTGACTCAACCATGAAACATTCTCAAAAATAATGGAATAATAAGATGATCGGTGGATCAATTTTCGAATTGCAATAATTTATCTTAATTCATTTAAGCCAGGCTACCAATGGCTTTCAATTTGTACAATAAATATACCTAACAATAAAACAACGATATTACAACAATTCTATCACCAACTTCGCGAACTAAAACCATAACCTAACCTCACCATCGATTTCCGAATACCCGGATGCACTTTATTCGTCCGATGGACCCCGTTTGCGATCGAATACAGTTTCATGTCGAGTTCTGGAAAGCAGGGAACTCGACAAACGAAAGATCCCTCGCGAGGAAGGGTGAAGAAGGCAGAAGCAGCAGCGAGTAATTTAACAGTGACCTTTAATCGCGAGCCCGGGTTTCGTCGATGGAATTATTCCTCGCGGACAGGACCGAGGCGACGAGGGAAAGGGCGAGGCGTATGCGGCCATTTTCTGGCTCTGTGAACCGCAAAAAAGCTGTGGACTTGGGGCTCGACCACGCGAGGGCCTGGTCACGCTCGGTTGAGCGGAACCGAAACCGGAACCTATTTGTAGAATTACATCCGGAAGCGCTTCCCGTCTTCCCTGCTGTCCCTCCGACTTATTTATGTGCCGTTTTGCCTGCCTTTCCACCCTTTCCTCGCCCTCTTCTTCGTTTTAGAGAGGGAGAGGGTGAAATCTCGGTGCTGGTCCTTTGGAATAAATTTCACGCCGGTGGCTAGGGTAGAATTAATTCTTGACACGTGTATCTGGTTAATCCACGCTGTTCTCCTGTATCTAATTCCTAGATGGAATGATAAATACAGGGAACGTTGAACAAACGACGAGGGGAGTCACAGAAATCGCCAATTAAAATAGAATCAAAATAGAATCACGAGCTTCGTAAATTCCTCGGGATTTCGTGAAAGCAGAAGAGAACGGAACATAAATCGTCAATTTCGATGTCGCATTCACAGTCGGTCATTGTGGACGAATTAAATTAACCACTTGTGGTGCACCATAAAGAAATCCATGTTTGCGCGTGCCAGAACAGTCGAGTGCAAATCACTTAGGGACGTAAATAATATCACTTTCCATTTTACAGTCTGAAGTCAATACTGATAACTTTACACGACGAAGTGCAAGCAGGAACTGTGCCTCGGCAAAGAATTTCATTAACACTAGATTTACGAAACCCGTCAATTTGACGGATGGGTTGCTGCAATTATACCATGGTTAACTTATATTAAGACTGTTAATATTGTAATTGTTTTTAAATTAAACTAATCGTTAAAAAACGAAAAGACACGTGGTTTCCTTTACCTGTCAATTTGACAGGTGTCAGTAGAAATAAGTATACAGATAGCGTCCGTTAATGGTACGTGAGATCGATCGTCAGAGGCATTTGGTTTGCTGAGTATTGAGGTCCGTAATAAACAAATAATACGAAATAAAATACTCGCTCTGCATGTCTAGGGTGAGATAGTTGATGTGCAATAACTGCAGATGCTCGTCGTATGTACGACATATGGACACACGATATTTTATGGAGAGCGACTATAGTCGCCCATAGTAGCGAAGGGGTTAACAGTTGACGTGTCACGCACGTCATTTTTCTATCTGCAACAATCGCCCGACGACGTGTGTAACACGTGGCTGGAGTTCCGGTAACAGAAGCATCTCGACGTGCGTGGCACGTCTTTCCACCGCAAGTGGTTAACTCCGGATTTCGGAACGCGGCGAGTCTGTCGCGTTTCCGTAAAATGAAAATTGTCGCGGAAATTGACGAAAAGGACAGAAAAGAAGACGAATACAGCGGGGGGAAGGAAAGGGTGAAAAGGGAAGGACAGGAGTAACGGAAGGAATAAAAGTAAAAGACAGAGGGGAAATGGCGGGAGCGGGGGTATCGCAGTTAAAAAGTGAGCAGGAATTGCTGCGTTAAAAATCGCGACCGATTTGATCCCCGTTCTCAATTTTCCGCCTCTGTCCCGGGGCGGTACAATGGCGGACGCGCGACGACAGCCGCCCCGCAGAATGTTTACAATAATCTGAACGGGGAATCTGCGGAGCCATCTATAGAAATACAAGCGCGGCGCTTGGGGTGCGGAGGGACAGGGTGGCGCGTGGATTGTTGGCTGGCTCCATTTTCCATTGTTCCGGCCGGGAACGCGCTGAGATCGCGCGTTTCTTACATTGCAACCCGGAGCTTTTATAACGGTTGCACCCAGCGCGGTGCGCGGCGAAGAAAGGCCGACGATAAAAGAGCCGTTAAGCCTTCGGGAGGAAGAGAAACAATGGGGCCGACGATGGCGGAGGGGGAGCGGGGGGTTGGCGCAGGGAGAGACCGGCGACCAGGGAAGATTGAGAGGGAACAACGGAACCCGGAGGAAAGTTCGGTTCACCAGGGGGTCTGGCGTGGAATGGAGCGCGAAAAAAACTTGTTGCTACCGGTGCTGGAATTTGCAAAGAAGATGGCGCCACGGATCGGGTTTGTTGACGACGATCGTTAAACGAAATCGTTCGATATCCGGGAAACTTTGATATCCGGGCTTTATAAATGAGGCACGAGAATAGGAATATTTTGTGCAGTTCCAGGGGTTGGGGAGCGTCACTAACGCGAACGGAGATTCGTAAGAGGCTTAATACTGCCCGATTTAATCCGCCCACTGCTCGTATTTGGGTTACTCGGCAGCTCAGGTAGAGGAAGAATGTCAAAAATCATTAAATCACCTGGACAACCCTTTAATAGTGATTTTACGTTCCATTTGCGACTGTGGGCATGCTCTGTTTAGGCCCAGGGACGTACTCCTCCCATCATGGAGGACAGCGACACGATTATACGTAATTATAAATAATCGAGTCACGTATCCCTTTCATCCCCGGAAGATGTATATTTAAAAAATTCTGGACCGAGTAACTGGAGAAAATTTTTTCCTCCGGGGTATTTTATCATGGTTAAAATTGATGTTTGAGAATAGGGTAAAGTTCAGGCTGAAAATTGAGAAATATTACAAAACGCGAGATATTTCGAAGGTTACTACCCGTGTCAGGGAACATGAGATAAATTAGGAATTCAGAGGAATTGGGAATTTAATAATAAATATGGGGAAAAATTCGAGTTGATATTAAAAAATAAAGCATGGTGCATTCCTCGAGAATTATTGAAAATGGATTAAGTAGATTCGAGCTAAGTGGCGGGTAGAATATCGAAGGAACGAAGGAACGAGGGTGAGGAGACTCGGAGAAGGGGATGAGGCATAATTAGGGTGGGGGACAAAGAATGTTCCTTGGATATAATAACGCAGTCTTACGTGAAATATTGCACAGGAAACAAGAGGAAATTAACACGGAGTCTGAGGTGGTCCAGTGATTAAATTCCTCACTTCCCATGTCAAAGGCCACGTCAAAGATTTTCCACGAACAAATTAATTCGCACAGTAACTAATCGTAATTCGGATATAAAATACTCACGGGATCCTAATTGGATAGCAAGGGTCCAAATTAAAAGGAAAAATTCTGCGAGGAAGGAATGCAATTTGAGTGGAAGGACAGACCTTTCATGGCTATCCTTCTCGTAACTTTGCTAGTAAAAAGAAGAGGGATGATGGGACGTAATGGAGAACGAGGGGTACATTCAGTCGGGAAAAAGATACTATAAAAGAATACAAGCCTCTGTCTTACTTAAGCCTCTAAGAGCTTCCATTTTTAAATTCCGAGCTTCCCCCCGTTCTCCATAGTCTATAGACAAAAGCTGCGACGTGGCTGATCAAAATGCTCCCCGATTCGTCAGTTTTAGACGAGGGGGGAGGAGTGGAAGGAGGAATGTTAACGCATTCGGGATCAATTTGTGAGTTACGACCTGACGGTGGCAAGAAACTTCTCCGGGGAAACTGTCTTTTCGTTAAGATCCGACGACAAAGGAGCTCCGTGGAACCTTCGAATAACAGAGGAACACGGGAAACTGGGGATCAGTAAAAAAATCGAGGGAGACCAGGGGGACGCGGGGGGAGGGCGAGAAATACGGGGGGAGGGGGTGGAAAACAGAGAGGAAGACTCACCTTGGAGCCGAAAGTTTTTCAGAGAGCCGTCTGGCCATTACCGAGGATCACATACTTCTTTCGCTGCATTCTCTGCTCCTATTTCTTCCCCAAGACAGCGGAGCTCCCCCCCCTCCCCCCCGGTTTCCGGCAAACCGCCACTTTCGTGGAAACTTCCGCCAACGTTCAGCCACTTAAAGATTTATACCGGGACACGTACAAATTGATTAGTCCAAATGCGTCTTCCCCGAAATTTCTCGATGAAAAATTTCGCATCCGGGTCCCTGAATTACCATTTACACTCTCGGAGTAGCGTAATTTCGTAGCGACGGGGGTTGCGTATCTCGTGGAATCCTTGGAAAAAAGGTCCTGCTGATGCTCTTCGGCGTGTTTAGGGTCGGCCGCGTAAGCTGCGGACTGGAAAATGTAAGCGGATCATTGCGAATTTGTTGAAACGGTGGAAAGTGGCGTGGTACATAATGCAACCGCTTTCCTTCCCTTAAGCCGCTTATTTTAATTGTGTAGAAAAGATAAAGGCGGCGTGTCTCCACTATTTATCAAGGACCCACTCCAATTTACATTTTTACAACCCCGTGTCCTCGGATTCCTCCGCGTTTACCGTTGTCTCTCAGTTCAACCCTAAATTCTGTCAATTTCCCCCCAAAGTTCACTAACTTCGAGGTTAGTGAACAAACAGAGGGCAACGCGTGAACCAATTGGAAAACCCTCTCTATTCGTTACTCCTTTATTAACGCATTGCGTAGTGCATAGAATGATGTAAGATATACGTCAGGGACTACACGTTTTGACATGACAGTGCGTTGACATCTGAGGTCCCTAATAGACGGTGCATGCAACACGAGAAAACTAGTGAGTGGAACGCAATGTGTTAACTAACAGTGTGTCAACTAACAGAAATTCTGGCGAAAATTTCGGAAATTTTCGGATTTACATCGCTCCAGGAGCTACCCCCTGTCATAGCACCGAACGCTATTGACAGCGAGCGAAGAGTCTCTGCGAGGAAGACACAGACGCGGATAAAGAGGTTCTTGCAGGAGGGTAAATGGAGTTTCCCGAGAAAAGTTATCCGAGGCAAAACGATAAGGAGTGGCAAACGGGGGGACGGGGTTCGCGGAATCCGGCCCCCCGTTCGCGATAACAAATGTTATCACCGCGCGGCACGAGGGTGCAGGTGAAGAAGACAGCAGCTGCTTCGGTTCGCGGCGATAAATAGGACCGATTCGTTGGCGGGGGTTGGTCGGTGAATTTATTTCGGGGGCGGCGCGCTCTTAACAAAATAATGCTCTTAGGCCGCGGCAACAAATTCTCGAGGACGAAGGGGATGATACGTGGCGAGCCGATGTCGCGGAAGAAACGGGCAGAGAGAGAGAGGGTGGTTCGCGGTGTTTCCCATGGCAGCAGGGGAGCTACATTTAAAAGTATAATTTTAAAATGGCGCCGGAGAACACACGAAGTGGCTCATAAGCATAATTTATGCGCTCGTTTCGCCCCGCGCCGCCCCTCTACGACCGCCCTCCTACCCTTCCACCTTCGCCACCAACCACCAGCCAGTGTCTCACTGTTTCTCCGGGCCACTTTTAATAAAGGATCTCGCCCCCCGGGGGTGGATTTTTTGTTTCCCGTGGCTCACCGACAGCCGGCAGTCTCTTAGCTTCCCTTCGAATTCGTTAACCCTACGACATCCACCCCTCCCCTCCGCTCCTCGTGAGAACCGTTCCTGCGGGAATCGATTGCTCGAGAGGTGGATCTGCTTACTCGTGGAACCCGAATCGTCTTATTCGTGGAATTCGGTCGAGAGCCGGGCATTTCTCCACGGCAAGGAATTAAACGAGCCCCCGTGTTGGGGTGGATGGGCGTGCCGGCGAGGTAATTCGAGCGAGGGGTAAACGATTGATACGATCGAATTAATCGACGCGAATTAAACGGTTACACTGGGTCACGCGATCGACTCGCACTTCGATGCTCACTCTTATAGGATGCTTCTCTATCTTTCAACCCTAAAGAGAAGGTGGGAAGATCGTAGATCGAAGGTTTTGCATGAAAATTGTTGAAATGGATGTAAGAAATTCATCAGAACCTAGATGAAGTGGCAGAATTTTTCCCCCCGTGGAAGGAAACCCAAAAAATTCAACAAGGGACGTACCTTATCGAACGTGCCCCCTCGAGTATTTCTAAAATAAATTCTTCAACCTCTGTTACAATACTGCGAATTTTATTTTACCCACATTTTAATTTTTACCCAGCTTCTTATAATTCGACAAAAATTTTGATGAGGTCAGGTTGCTTATCATTTTTCAGTCGTATTTTAATCCTTTCAACGTGTGATTCAACGTCCAATTTATGGATTTCAAAGCTGTTAGAGCATAGAAAATTCTTTCTGAAGGCAACCCAACTGTTTTGACATGTCCTGTCATGTTTTAGGATGAGAGAGAAATTTTTTTCAATACAATCCCTGCATTATTTTGTCCTCTGTCAAAAAAATTCTGAGACTATGTATTTCACATTTGTCCTGAGATTTTTCGTCTGCTGCCAGAGTTTGGAAATAAAATATTTAGTCACCTCTGAACTTCTGTATTCATCTGTATCACATTGGGTAAGCTTGTAATGCAAGATTTATTTTGATTAAAATTTTATTAGATTTGAACGAAAATAAAATTTGTTGAATTAATTCAGGATAGGGCGTTTGTTACTCTCTTCATAACTCAGGAAGTGAAGTGGTTAAAGAAACATCAATTAACACTGACTGCCACGTTGGTCATATATGACTGACCACGGTTTCCCCTGTGACACCACGGTGGTCATTGGTGACCGGAGCGCTTGATCCATTTAAACTACATTGAACAACATCGAATAAAAATTGACAGTTAGTGCATTTTGAATATAACCACTAATTAGAAGATACTTTGAAATAAAAAGTGCCCCACTGAACAATTAACCCTTTGCACTCGACGACTTCTTCCTTACAGAAAAATAGTAATCCGAAAACTTTCTGTCATAGAGTCAGCGATATTTCTAAAATGGTAAATGAGAAATAATATGCAAATTAAGAGGCAGAATTATTTTTCTTCGACATTTCACACACTGTCAGGTAATTTTAAATTTGATATATCAATTAACCTCGATCTTTAGAATCTGAGTAAATGGTGACTCAGAATCACCTCTCGAGTGCAAAGAGATAAAAATTGTTATTAGAACATCAAAAACATGTTAGAAATAATCTTGCACTTAGCAATGCACTCCCGTGGCGTTCTGAGGGAAACACGTGATTTCGACGTGGCAGTAAAAATTAATAAATAAATGGAACACCAATTAATAAATAAATTGGCAGTACGTTCTCGAATGTATATAAAAATTCTGCGTTAGGCTATTAGGGGAAAATAAATTGCTATGGTGAGAGTAACGATACTGTAATTCGACACAGGTTGAAAGCACCCTTTCCTACGGGGTGGTTCCTTGTTCTACGAGAAAAACGCGACGGCGGGGCGCGTAATGGCGGAACGCAGCTAACCAAGAGGGTTCGGCGAACACCGGGCTAAATTAGGGGTGAATTTCTCCGCCACTCGTGAAACGAGGCGTCGTTTAATAAGTAGCTAATTGCAAAAACGCGCGTGTGCTTCCCTTTGTCCCACCACGACGACTGGCTACGCGGCCGAACGCAAAGAGTCGGCTATCCGAGGGTGGAAATGAGAGAGGGCGATTCGCGTGGAATCAAGGGGGAGTTAGTTAATTATTCACGGCCAATTTTCCGTCGGCTTTGACGCGGTTCGCCGCATTGACACACGGGAGCTCAACGTAGCCAGACTTCGCAAGTTCGGGAATTAACTCGCAAACTACCCACGAAGAAGCGCGCGCCCCCGTGCCCTACCCCCGGGGGTGGAGAGTTTTGGAAACGCCGGTCCGACTGACGTTGTATCGAAAGGTCTCGTTCTCCGTTCGTCTCTGAGTCGTTGATGAACGAACCTCGCCCGTTTGCAAGTTCGCGAAGGGTGCCCTGACGGCATCCTCGTGATTAGAGAATGGCGAACGGCCTTGGGGTGTTATTCGGGGGTGAACCTTGCAGGAAAACTCTGTCAGATTTTGCACAGCACTGTTACACTTTCGCTATAATTTTTCATGTACTGAAATGCGATAAAGATGTCAGGATACTGTCAAGGTAGCTTAGGGTGCCTTAGTTTAAATACAATATTCAAACTTTACTATTTAGAGGAGGGAAGAATAATTAAAAATATTGTAGGATATTTTTGGGTTTTATTAGAGGGTCTTATTAGACTTTATCCTGTATGGAACACTTTGCTAGGTCTAGAGGATCCGCTATTATCTGACTGACAGATGGATCGTAGGAGGTCGGGGCCAGGCCACATAAGGCGGCTTCGCGCAACCCCTGCTTTCCCCGTAAAGGTGATCCTTCGAAGGGCCTATCCTAGAAGGAGGAATCTTCTTCATCGTTGACCTTGGCGTGGAGGGAGTTTCCTCCTCCTTCCAGGGAGGTCCTTGCCATCCGGACGAACTTAACCCACTCGAGACAGCGATTTCTTTCGAACACGGTCCCCAGGAGCGACTATTCAGAATAACTGATAAATGCTAATTATTATTATTGCACAAACGGTGTGCAACCGGTCTTATAACCTCGGAAATCAATTGCACACAGTCGGTCTCGAATGGATTAAAAAGGAATGTCACGTTTGGAAGATAGTGACAGTCAGAGAGCTCGAGGGTTGACAGTGGTTAGGACTGTCAGTGAAGCAGTGAGTCCTGCATCGAGTTAGTGAGTAAGTCAGTCAGAGTTAATTCCAGTTATTAACCAGCGAAAATTCTAGCCCAAGTATTCTCCAGCGTAAAGACTGTGACACTAAAATATTGTTACGACTTTCTCATGTTCACCCTGAACTCGGTCTAATAACAACAACCAACAGTAGCTTCCGGAAAATAGTAATTTAGTACCTTCCAGAATATTCGGCAAAGGACAATCGCGGTTATTCACTATAAAAATGGACGTCTTCCATTGAAATTCAGCTAGTTGAGTTGACAGCGTTTAGCTAGGATTAATCTAATTCTACATCGTGTACATTTGAAATCTTTCAGCAATCCAGCGATCGAACTCATAGAAGAGTTCCGTTGAAAATAAGATATGTCTTAACGTGTACACAAAAATCCCTTAGGAGAAATTGATATATCTTTAAACTATACGTCGAAGCGGTTCCAGGAGCATGCGAAGTATTTATTTATTATTATAAGAATTAGGGGACCAGGACGATCTGCAATCGCATACCCTGTTTCTCCACTCTAATTTTAACTCTCTATGCCAAAACAGTCAGAATACATTTGACATCTTTCTTATGATAAAATAAAAATAATTATAGAATAATTATTTCTTTTTACTTGTAATCCCAATAAGCTCTAAATTCGATCTTTAATAATATGCATAGGTTACAAGACAGGGATAAAAATTCGCCTAAATTGGAAAAGGTGCAGAAATGTGTAAAATTCCAGAAATCCCAAGCTTTTCCTGTTATTGTCGTTGTCACGATCACAGTATCCGTTTGCCCCATAATTAAACGGGATATTTCATATTCGTTAATTAAATCCCGCCATATATTTAATATCACACAGGTATTAAAACGAGATCGCTTCACTGCCGGAATTACTTTGTAATTTCAATCCCGACGTACCGACTGAAGGCAGAAAAATAATTATACCCGTGGAAAACAGGGGACGCTATTTCGTCCGAAATCCCTCTCTGCAACGGCGAAAACAATTTCTCGGAAACAGCCAACGCCGCGGGATCAATCGCGTTAAAGATCATTCTCGGTTTGCACGAGCGTGGATTGTCCAGCGGACGCTTAAAATGTTTACGACCGACAGTCATGGACAGGCGGCGCGATATCAGCACGCCGTATCTCTGAACAGGAAACGCGAGCCTTTCCCGTGGTGTCGCGTAACGTTTGCGAGGACAAAGCTGGCTGTTTTTCGCGGGAAATTCGATTGCGGGATGGCGGAGAGAGCGTCTGGCCGGCTTTTGACTGGGCGAGGGGGAAAAATTGAAATCGTTGGGGGTGAAACGCGTGGGCCACGTCGCGAGTGCTTCTCACGGTGGAAAATAATATCACGCAGGGGCGTTAATAATTCCCCGTTTAATTCCGTGAATCAGACCGTGACGAGCGTCGCGGCGACGCACAGGGGTGGAAACGTTCAGCTTCGCGGTAACGTGTTTATTATGTAACCCCGGCACACCCCACCCACAGACGCCGGAGTACGAAGAATCGTAATTATTTCCAACCCCTTAAGGGATTACGAAAACGTGTAATTCGAACAGAACGGTTTCCACGAGGTGAATTCTTCGTCGAGACCTTTCCATCCGACGGGATAAATGGGATAGATAATTTCGATAGAGGGTGTACTTTTTACCTCCACGAGGGTTCCACGATCAACCCTCGGAATGGAGGGGTGAGTCGGTCATGCTTCGTCCGAACCTTTCTTAAATGGGGATAGGTCAGACGAGGTTTACGTTCTCTTAGAAACGTAAACTAGTTACGTGAGATTTTCACGAGAGTTTATTTCGAGATGATACAAGAGTGGATATCGTGGCATCGCGAGCAGTGAAGGACGCTAACAGAGGAAATAGCGTTAACACTGTTAGACGACTAACGATTCGTTGGCCCATAGTCACTAGAAGGAATTGGCTGATAAACGCAGACCTACTTCAGAGTTCGAAAACAATTGATTCATTCCCACTTTCACTAAGGGCCAATGGTCATCTCCACCCCCCCAAAAATTAACATTATATAAGCACCCAGAAAATTTGCGAAAAGACAGTTTCAGTACAGTTTTCAGTTCAGTCAGTTCCAGTTTCAATTTCTGCTTTGTTTTCTTCCTCTCCGCTGACTTGTATTTTTCCAACGTAGCCTCGTTGCTAGAATCCATGTTGTATATTGAAATCCGTGTTCCAACAACACTATGCCGTCCGTACGTCTAATCGGGATTCCTTAGTTTGGAGCCAATACGACTGATTCATCATTTACGAATGATACCAACGTGGTGTCACCGGTATTTGACCGATAGTTTTATGCACCGGACGGCATAGTGTTAAGAATGACAGCGGGGCGAATGGATGGAATGCATGGGAACGCTTCTTGAAAAGCGAGGAATAATAAACAACGACATCGGGTTCGACTCGGGCATTCAGGACAGCATCTAGAATGCGATTGAAAGAACAAACGGTAGCGTGAAAGAATCATTTTGATGGGATATTTATGACTATAAGTGTGGTAGAGAAAGAAAAGCTGAGTATGAAAAGAGAGAGATTTGACTTTAAGTAAGGGTACAAGGGCGCAGGAGAGGTAGAATGTGTATAGTCGAGACGTAGCGAATAGAGGATCGTGTGTATGAGAGTCAGAGTTGAGAAAAACCTAGTGTAATATTTTAGTTAAATAAATATATTTTGTTATTAAAAAGAGAGTCGTTTAGTAGACGCGCAGATCTCTGTCAAGATAGGATTGATCTAACAATAATCCGACAATATGTTAACAATGTTGGTTTAGTTTTTTGAATGTGTCTGCTCCTCTGTCTTCGCGTGTTTTATAAGTTTGGGTGTTGCTGTCATTGATCATCGAGGCTTGTAAGTAGTGGGTGCATTTCTTCCTATTGACAGCATGTTGCTTGAAGGGGTATGTATAGAGGTCGGTGGTTCTCGGTGGAAGTGGAAGTTTAAACAAATTGTTAATTTGTATTTGGGTTCTTGGGAAATTTTAATCTTTTTTACAGGGGGTTAACTCGGATGGTATTTTAGGGGTCCAGGTGTCCGCGAGTCTTGGGACGCTGGTCGTAAAGGAGTAAACCGTTGTCACCTCGAATCAGGTACAAGAGTGGATGTGTTTACTGTGCTGGTTTCGGTTTCTGACTGTATCTACTCTCCTGTCTTCTTGTATTTTATAAGTTCAGGTGTTGCTGTCATTGGTTGTCAAGGCGTGTAAGTGGTGGGTGCATTTCTTCCTATTGACAGCATGTTGCTCGAAGGGGTGTGTATGGAGTTCGGTGGTACTCGGTGGAAGTGGAAGTTTAAACAAATTGTTAATTTGTTTTTCAGTTCTTGAGAAATTTTAATCTTTTTTACAGGGGGTTAACTCGGATGGTATTTTAGGGGTACAAGTGTCCGAGAGTCTTGAGACTCTAGTCCTAAAGGAGTAAACCGATGACCCCTCGACTCGGGTCTTCGATCTTCGAGGGTGAATGTAGGAAATATTATATGAGGTTCGGGTTTTTCGATGGAGGTGAAGGTTCAGAAGGATTCGAGTTAATTGTCTGTCTGTCTATGGAGGATTTGCAGGCTTTTATTAAGGATTAGCTCGGGTGATGGTTGGATGACGTAAGGGTCCGCGAGTTTGGGAACGAATGTAGGGACTGAACAACCTATGCCTTACGTTTTCATAGAGCTTGCTTCGCGAATTCAAAAATTTCAATTACGTCGACGTTGTAAATATTTCCTTCTAGCTATTTACTATTTACCATTTATTAGGGATAATGGCGTAATAGGTTGTACGAAAAAAGGTTATTTTTAATCCTTTGACTAAATATATAATGGCAAAATAATAATAAATTGGTGATACGAGACGACCTTCATACTCAATAGAACGTTTATCTTATTGATGGTTAGGTCTGATCACCGGTGGCGCCTACGTAACGGTTGACAGTCAACTAACTGTCAATTTTCATTCCGGTCACCAATAGCGTAAGGGTCCGCGAGTTTGGAAATGAACGTACGGAATGAACAGGCCACGAGGACGACTTTTCTGTCGCCAATGCGCGCATCGGATCGCTTTTATTAAGCGTTGTTCGACGCTTAAGCGCGACCCACCCCTCGACGACCCTAATTTTCAGCCACGCTCGTCCGCCCCGTTTCATCCCCGTCCCCGTTGCCGCGGCTAACGCTTCGCTAACTCGAAGTAATGGGCCGGCGGCGTGTTAATCGCACGGCGCGTAAGTTAATTAGTCGAAACTCGTAATCGCGCCGCTACGTCGCCGCGGATAAAAAGGGGATGATTCGCGAGCCGGCGGGGTGGTTTGACCGCGATGATTTCGTTGCCGGTTCGCCGACTTTGGGTAAATTTATTCACCACGGCGGCGGGGAAAGAATGGCTCGGCGACTGCTGGCTAATTTATGCGCCCCGTTATCTTTCTATAATGAACTTTTTAAATATAATCTGCACCGTGATTTAATTCCCCGTGATTAATTTATACAATTCCAAAATTTATCGCGCGCACCTGCAGGGATAAAATTGAAAATAAAGGCGGCTCCGGAGGGGGGGGGGGGGGACTGTGGGTGATGGATGGCGAGAGCCGGTTAACACCGCAACGTCTCGCGAATCACCGGGGAAATTAATTAGTAGGTACAAAAATTAGTAGGTACGACGACCTCATCCTGCTCGTTAATTATTCTTCCGCCTCGTCTCATCGCGCGGAGACCCGAGTCTAGGCCAGGAGACACTCTCCCGGACCCACACACTTAACAGGGAACAGTGCAAGCTCGTAGGTACGAATCTTTGAGAAACCGGTACCTTAACGGATCCACGGCGCACCTTTGAGAACGTGATCACTTCCGGCTGCAATTACAGTAAGGAGGTAACAGCCTTCCAGAATTACCGAACTAAGTTCCCCGACTGAGCCTTGGCTTACGCGCCAATTACTCCGCCAATTAACCCAATCGCACACAGTGGATGAATTTCAAATAAAATCCCTAGCCACTGTTAAAACGACGAATTAATTCTTTCGCTAGTGCGGGTGACTATAGTCACCGGAGACGTCATCTATACACGACGGGTGACTATAGTCACTGGCCACGGGACGCCATCTACAAACGATGGGTAACTATAGTCACTGGCCACATATATTGCGTCAAAGATTTAGACAAGTGTTCCCGTCGCACTTAGCTCCCTTCGCAAAGAATTACAAGCGCTATTGCGATGACTATAGTCATCGGTCCCGAGGCGTCACCTATACACGACGGGCGACTATAGTCATTTGCCACAAAAATTAAGACGAGTGCTTGACTTTCGCTTAGCTCTCTTCGCAAAGAATTGCAAGCGCTATTGCGATGACTATAGTCATCGGTCACGAGGCGTCACCTATACACGATAGGCGACTATAGTCACCTGCCACAAAAATTAAGACGAGTGCTTCACTTTCGCTTAGCTCTCTTCGCAAAGAATTCCAAGCGCTATTGCGATGACTATAGTCATCGGTCACGAGGCGTCACCTATACACGACGGGTGACTATAGTCACTGGCCACATATATTACGTCAAAGATTTAGACAAGTGCTCCCGTCGCACTTAGCTCCCTTCGCAAAGAATTACAAGCGCTATTGCGATGACTATAGTCACCGGCCGTGAGACGTCACCTATACACGACGGGCGACTATAGTCACCTGCCACAAAAATTAAGACGAGTGCTTCACTTTCGCTTAGCTCTCTTCGCAAAGAATTCCAAGCGCTATTGCGATGACTATAGTCATCGGCCATGAGACGTCACCTATACAAGACGGGTGACTATAGTCACCGGTCACAAAAATTGAGTAAAAATTAAGACAAGTGCTACCGTTCCTCATCGCAAAGAATTGCAAGCGCTATTCCGATGGTCGATTTTTCCTCCTTCTCTAAGGGGCTAATAATATTCAACAAGAACTGTCTACTAATACTCTTTCTTAACTCCTCTCAACGCACTGTCTAGGAAGGATAGGCCTCCTTTGTTCATTGATCGCGGATCAAGGGGATCCCCGCTTCGATTTGAGACTCCAGTTATCACTGCTACGTGCTCCTCACTCACGTCGCCTTATCGATAACCGGAGTTCGCCTAATCTTATATATTCTAACACTTTCTTCTTTTTCCTTCGAAAGGCTTGGCCTCGAATGCTAAAGACTTCGCGATCGTAATGTTTCCATCATTGGATCTACGGGAGAGAGCCTACCGCCGTAGCGAAAGGGTTAAAAGCAACTTATCCAGGATCGATTCCCAAACCCTAATCCTGTCTCCAGCGTTTCATATTTCACCGCTTTTTCGCCCTGTTCTTCCAGCTTCCGCGTTCCCACCGGAAACGACGCGTCACCCCGAATATCCACCCCGTCTTAGTCGTCTTAGCGTAGCCCGTTTTTTCCTGGACTCCGTTTTCTTCCCCCGAATCCACGTCGTCGGGGGCCCTGATTAATCAACCACCTTCCGTCAGATCGTCGTGAGAATTGAACGGAATGGCCGGAAGAAGGGACGGTGGAAAAATTATAGGCGGGACGACGGTTTTCTCAGAGGGAGAATTTAGAAGGGGGTCCATGGGGTGAGGAGTCGATGGTGGAGGTTTCTTTCGGGGAGAGAAGTGCAGGGAAACGGAGTGGTTGGATTAGATCAGACGCTGAAGCAGGTATGGTGGAAAAATTACAGGGGAACGACGGTTTTCAGAGAGGGAGAGTTTAGAAGGGGGTCCAGAAGGTGAGGAGTCGATGGTGAGGCTTCTTTCGAGGAGAGAAATGCAGGGAAACGGAGTGGTTGGATTAGATCAGACGTTGCAGCAGGTACAGTGAATATTCCGAACCGCAGGCTAATTGTTCCGGGGGAAACTGTATGAATTGTAATTGCGAGAGCCTGTTCGAGAGACCTCGAGACACTCTGGGTTCTAATAAACTGTTACCCTTCGCCGGGACACGATCTTTGGGGTTACGTATAGAGCAGAGGTCGAACAATGAAACTTGGGAATAGAGTTTTAGTGGGGGTTAAACGGGGATGGAGTTAGATGGTATTTTGCGGTGGCGTAAAATTCTTGGGGGAATTCTAGGGACCTCCTGTATTGGTCTCGATAATTCGTGACATTTTCCCAGGACTCCTCGAAGAGGGAAACTCGCAATGTATAGGTTAGATTGCGTTTGATCAGTGATGGGAAATTTTAAGTCACGGTTCGTTGTTGCTTTGTGGGTAGAAGTGTGTGGAATGCGTATATTACACGTACGATACATTCAGGTCGTTACGATACCATGTAAGGTAATATTGTGCTCCTATCAGAATATTATGGGATATATGAGCCGAAAAATTGGCATTTTTTGAATCACTGTAGCTCTGGGATTTGTGGAAAATGTAGGACTGTCGTTAACGCAATGTAACTCTGCGAGAAAAAATCACAGCGACGTGATTTTTCATTTAAATTAAAGAGGAAGGTTCAAACTTTATGTCAGAGTAAACAAAATGATTGAAAAAAATTTTTGCTAGCCATAGAGGGCGTTGAACTTAGTAATTCTTCGATATTGGAAACGTGGTACCTTGTTTAAAATAATACAATGACAATAGTGCACCAAGCTTCAGGATAAATACAGTATTTTAAAGTAGAGATTTCAAGCTTTAATATGAGAGAAAGATCACAATTCTGTGATAATTTTCTATAAAACTACGATAATTGAAAGACTGACAAAATTGGTGATCAATTTGTGATTCCTATAGCGGATCACGTCAGTGCCCCCTACAACCACCATCACGAATTCACCCTTTCAAATACAGCATTTTAAAGCAGAGATTTCAAGCTTTAATTGGAGGGGAAGATCACGATTCTGTGACTATTTTCCATAAAACTACGATAGTCGAAAAACTGGCAAAATTACTCATCAATTTGTGATTCCTATAGTTGCCCTATTCATTGATTCTTACAATTTTCATCACAAATTCAACTTCTCAAATACAGCATTTTAAAACAGAGATTTCGATCTTTAATTTGAGGAAAACATCACGATTCTGTGACAATTTCCCATAAAACTACAGTAGTTCAAAGATTGGCAAAATTAATGATCAATTTGTAATTCGTATAGTGGCCCTATTTATACCCCTTACAACCCTCATCAAAAATTCACACTTCCAAATACAGCATTTTAAAGTAGAGATTTCAAACTTTAATTTAAAAGAAAAATCCCGATTCTGTGACAATTTTCCATAAAACTACCCTAACTGAAAGACTAGCAAAATTAGCGATGAACTTGTAATTCCTCTTCAGGAATTCACCCTCTCGCAGCACTTCCACCCCCCTCCAAAATTATTAACCACACATCCGATGTACCTCCCAAGTATCCAATTAATCCCCCCTATCCCGATTTCCACCCCCACGATCATTTTCATTACCGCCGGTACCAAAAACTGCGACGAATCGCGTGAGAAATCCTAATTTTAATTAGGAGCGAGCAGCTCGGCACGCGAAACGCCTCAATTCGAATCCTCGCCCCCGTTCATTCGACATTACCGTCACGTAACCGAATCGATCTTGCCAGTCGCGAGGATCCCGTCCCGACGTCGTTATGAATTTTTACCGACTCCACCGTCACCCCGGTGCCGAGCCTCCACGACTCCACGGTGCAATCGACTTCCCTACCCCGACCAGGAAACAGGTGGTTCCCCCTGTCGATCTCGTCTAACGAGTCCCGTCGAATTCGCGGCAAATACGCTTCGAACAGTTTTGAACGCAACTGGGTCAAACTGCGTCCTCCTCTATCCAATCCTATCCGCTCATAAATTTTTCAGAGAACCGCGTAGTCTATCGAAGCTTCCTTGCATCTTACAACGAAGGTGGTAGCAAGGGGGCTCCCGCGAGTTCCTAGCAGACAGGAATCCCATCGTGATCAAGAAAGAGTGGAAAAATCAGAACTGACTCGATAAACAGGGAGATTAAGAGCGATTTGGTGGGGAACAACAGGTGGTCGCGATGTTGGACCCGATGGAAGAAGGCTTTGACAGAAAATAGCATGACCTGGCTCAAAGTTGCGTCCTCTGGTTTCAGGGGAGACAATCTTCTGTTCGAAGATATTCGATGAAGCGGATTCGTTTGGCAGACAGAGGGATTAATAATGATTTTGGCTCGACAACAGGTGGTTGGTGTTTTAGAGAGAGGAATAATCCGAAGGAGGTTCAGTGGGGATGATTGCTATAGGTATAATCTCGTCAGGTCTGTCAAACGAGTTCTATTTATTATTAGGAAGTTGGAAAAATAGGAGTGGTTCGTGGAATAGAAAGATTTTACGGGAGAAGGGGTCATTTTGACAGTCTTTAGGGTAAGACCGCTATCTGGAAGCGAAGATGGCGGCAGACTTGGGAGAAGTCTCGTTGGATCCTTTAGAGTTTCTTTCTCGGGGTGGAAGAGCCTTTCTCGTGGATCCAGGGAATTATTTCTTCGTCGAATCGATGCCTGTTACTCGTTCAAAGGAATTTCTGGATCCATGAATCTCTCTGCTGGTTGGAGACAAGGCTCCCGGAATGGAATGGTACTTTGCCGTGGAGGGATTGCGGAAACAATAGGCCGGGAACAAAGGCGACAAAGTTTCGCCTGGTGGACTTTATTAAATGAACGATAATGAGCCAGCCGCGTGCATTTAGTTAATTAGTCGTAACATCGAGCGGGTCTTGCATCTTGATCTTGCTAACTCTTCCCTGACTCCAAGCTTTAAGCTTGTCTCTTCTCGCTCGATCGACCGTACGGTCTCTTGCGTCTCGGTAATCCCTGTTATAACGATTAACTCACGGAATACCTTGATTTTCGTCATGAATATTTACCGGTTAAATAATCGAAATTAGGGAAATAGGAGCTGACGAATTCTGAGATCTGAGAAACAAATCCTTGCTGGGAGATGTAAATCATACAGAGAAAGACAGATGCTTTTTAAAAGAAACTTTCTTAATTATTTTCCAAATTTTTATGGGAACACCAAATATTAGTGGAGAGATGGGATTAGTGGTGGTATATATATATTTATTTAATAATAAATTAACAGTGTGCGAGCGATAATTAAACACACGAATTATCTCTTTACATGAATCTATACCGATTCCCAACTCAAGACAGCGCTCGACTTAACCCATTTGCATCCAAGCGCGGAATATTCCGCGAGCCACGACTGTCGCCTATCACCGAGCGCGGAATATTCCGCGAGCCACGACAGTCGCCTATCACTGAGCGCGGAATATTCCGCGAGCCACGACTGTTGCCTATCACCGAGCGCGGAATAATCCGCGAGCTGACTTTTTCCATTACCAATTGCTAAATATTCTTCATACGCCACAGATCACGTTTGATCCCTCTTGTGAGCATCTCATCTGCATCGGTTCATTATACTCTTAAGAAGTTTTACATTTGTTGTGAAAATCCTTTTAACTGCCATTGTGAGTAGGTGCTGATACGTCGTCAATTGAACGTCGTTGATGCCTGAACACGGCACCTTAAGTAGAACCATGATGCAAATGGGTTAACAACTCAATAACAACTCAGGTTACAACAAATAACAGCTCACAACTAAAATTGTCTACCAAGAACTGCGTGCAACGAACCCCGTCCAACGAACTGTGCCCAAAGAACTGTGTACCACGAACTGTGTCCCAATAACTGTCCTAATCACTCTTAACTTTCTTTCTATTTTCTTCTCTAACATGTACACGTTTTCCAAAAGCCCCCCCAGCATGACCAAATATGGTCGTGCTAAGGGCCTGACGCATCTACCGGGGTTTTTCGAACCTGGCTTTCGAACCCCTCGGTGAGTTTCGTAAAGCTACGTGTACATACAGTGGGAAACTTGCGCTACTACAAAATTGTCAAAGATAAATAATTCTATTTTACAATTATACACTGTTGAAGTGAAATCAAGATTATTATACCACGTGGAAATCTCCACATTCTAACAATATTGGAAATTCTCAAATGACGAATTTCATTTTTTAATTGTGCGTTTATATCGTTTATATATTTACCTGTACCTTATATCACGCTTACAGCACAGAAGAAAGTGACGCTCATCCATACTTGCCCATTCTCCTTCATTCTTCCTCATTACCTCGTCATTCATACCAACCGAGACATTGCTACCAGCATATCTTCACTGAGATTCGAAGAAAATATATTATCGCATTTCAAAAATCGAAAATTGACAAAGAAATCGTGACAATCGAATCGACAATATTAGTGGAAGGTAAAACATGGCGAAATAAAACTCGGGGGTAGAACATTAACCAAAAAGTACTGGTAATTCAATTAAAAGTATTTCCGAACATTACAACGATACTAATGACATGGCGCGAAAGTAACGAAATGAAATAAAATTCGCGCGCCTGCTATATGTTCCTCGCTCTTTACAATTTAATGGTGGAAAATTAACAGAGGAATAGTGATTATTTAATTAAAAATGTTACAGAGGAAACAACGATCGCGATATCGTTTCGAAATAACGAGGTGAAATAAAATTCGCATGGGCGTTTCTCACCCCTGCCATCGAGGGGTTGAAAATTAACCGAAAAATTGCGATAATTTAATTGAAAGCGTTACAAAAGAAACAACCACGTTGATGATAATATCGGCGGGAAATAACGAGAGGAAATAACACTCCCTTTGCACTCTCGATTCGCAGAGATAAATTTATAAAGCGAACTAACATTCCGACAAACACGACGGCTACTTTCCGAAATTCTGTCAAATTCCCGCACATGGAGACTTCACTTAAATCGAGTCGATTAATCACTCGGTTGTCGGGCACAATCGCATCGCGGAGAATTAATTTTAAATCCGACGCCTTCCACCGAGGAATTCGCGCGGTTTCACCGCGAAACTTTACCCCTTGGGGGGCCACGTAATGATTTAAAATAGCTGCCGCCACTGGCCGAGTGTTTTCCACTTTTTCCCTCCTGCCTTCCACTCTTCATCCCGTGTCTCTTTTTCATTTTCCTTCTTCTTTTTTTTCACATTTTCTCATTTCGTTTCGTATTTTCCTTTTCCCGCTCCTCCTTTTTCCTCCTTTTTTTAATCCAGCGAAATTTATGTTCCGCAAACCGTGTAACGGGGCGGTTCGTTAGACAAAGTTCAGCGGCTGGCCGGTGATAAGACACCCCGGCTCGTGTGCGTTCGTTCACGTGGCCGATTTTCAATTAACGGCTAACGAACGAGCAGCTGGATCTTTCTGCCGGCGAAAATGCGCGTGTGGAAAGATTTAAGGAAGATGGAGTAGAGCTACCGGCGTGTTCTCGCTTTACCCCTGACTCCTGCCAACCATGAAATAGTCCTTTTTCCTCCCAGGGAACGAGTTAGGATCAATTCCGATAATTGTGCCATTAGCGTCGAATTAACCTAATTGTCCGCGACTATGTGTTTCCCGGCTTTCATGAAATTTTATTCCGCGAAAATTCCGTCGATTAATTTCGAACCTTCAATTTTCCGATGGTGCCGGAGCATGCGAGAATATTGAATTTTGACTCGAGATAGAGACATATAGCTTGCGTGGAATTAACGTTATGGATCTTGACAGCGAGTTGCCTAGTTTGTGTAAATTTTAGCGATAAACAATTCCTTCGACTAATTTTATTAATTTTTCCTCTCTAATCTGAAGCTCGTCCTTCTGAAAGTACTCGAATTTTCGTCATGAAAACGCTCACTGCGTGTGTATAATTAATTTTGCGAATCTTGATTGTGAGTCTTTTCCTGACCCTTTCTGAAGCTTGGAAAACCTGGAATATTTGACCTGAAATTTGTACACCTCGCGTGGAATTAATTCAAAGCTGGCCGTGGTTCTCGACAATCGTATTAAAAAATTCCTTCGACGAATTCCAAATTTCCAATTCCCTGGGAAGCTTCGAAACTTTGGAAGCTGCAGAGAATCCGGAAGTTTTGCCCGGAAATGTACGGCCTCCGCGCGGAAAGGATGTCCCGAGCTGAGAGTAACGATCCTCAGACGTTCCACGCGAAGTTACTCATTACTGGGCGCCCCAGTTCCGAGATTCTTATCTCTGGCCGAAAAATCTCCATCAATTTCAGCATATTAAATCACCGTGGTGCGACATTATCGCAAAAAGCGGTCCATTAAACGCGTTAGCCGAACTTCCTGCCACTTCTTGCGCGATCCTCGAGCTCGAAACACCTGCACCGCTTACAGCCAGCAACTTTTTCCATCCTGGCACCAGAGATCTGGCGAACCTGAGCGGGTTCATTAAAAAAGGACGACGTCCTGAACGTTTTCGCGAGACAGATCACGTTCGTCAGGGTAAAAAGGTATCCCCGGAAAGGTGACCATCCTGTTCACGTATTTATAGCCGTAGGAGCCAGGATCAAATCCAAGCGATTTGCAGGCGTATCGTGTCCCGAATTACGTATCAAACATTCATCGAAAGTTCGGCTAGACCGCGTGATACGTCGTGATAAAAAGAGAGGACATGGATTCGAGGATTTTTTTCCCAAGAGGGACGAAGAAGTTACGCGACTGATGGGGTTTCCGACGGTCTAAACCCGGACGATCATCCTGCGTGTGTTAGGTCAATTTAATTAAGTCGGGGGCTGGAATTATTTCGCGGGATAACGGCTTGGATAAATTTACCCAATAATCGAGTGCAGTGGCCTCGGGAAATCTGCTTTTAGGGTGGTCCTGATGGAACAGGCGATTATGGTTCGTTCCTCCAGAGTGACGCTGGATTGTCCTAATTCCGATCCACGGAGTGACAGAATAATTATTTTCTATCAGGATTTTTCTTCCATTTCGGAAAGTCTCTGGACGTGTAAATTCGTTTAATTTGTGATTACTAATTTTATAATTAATTCTGCAGCTCTGTGACTCACAGTTACGAGTATTTTATTAATATACAGAGAACCTGCAGCTATTCTAATTTAGCTTGACATTCGAGCACACTGTGTATCGTGTGAGGGGTGTAGAAAGGGTGACACGAAGAAAAGGACCAGAGGATCGAGAAAATCTTTCAAAACAGGTTTATCAGTTCTCAATAGTCTTACAAGAACTGTATCCTGATGCCTTCTCCCCATTTCGCAGCTCTTAATTCCGTGCGATTGTCTTGGAACAAGAGTCTCATGCCTAAAGTCTGTCAATTCTCACCGACCCCCCGCAGTGATAGTATTTTACAATCGAAAAGATTAAATTCGGAGTACATGATATGTACGTAGGAATTGGTACAGCGGAGATAAAGCTTCCTCTCTAACAACTCTACACACACCGAATCGTACACAGAAAATAACTCACAGCTCTTGACATCCCTTTTATACCCGTTTTACTACACATTACCAAGCGTCTGAGAATTGTAGCTACGTTTCAAGGGAATCTAGTATAAATATTATCACGATACACTGTTGCATGCTTTCGAATACTCATCAATAATGTGAACAGTCATTCGATTCCCTGCTATGTAATACAGACACCTGTCACTCGAGATGACAAACACTCGGTCTATTCGTTAAACCCACGTACGTATATAATATAAGGGATGTAGTAAAAGTGACACGAAGGAATACTAGTGAAAGACTCAAAACCGTCTTGTCTCGAAAAATGTCTATTTCACACTGTGGTCTCTGCTTGACAGTTCGAGAATCCCTTAAGAACTAAACTGATGACTCCTCACGAACGAAGTCTGAACCTTTGCCCTTTTAAGGCTCTTCGCTCTCGATCATTTATGAAACGATCGAGAATTTACCAGAGCACAAAATTGTCACGATCCATTTGTCAACGATTAATGGGGCACATGGGACAGTGACCGTCGAGGCCCATTATCTGTCAACGACTGACAGAACACATTCGTCGGTTATTTCCTTACAATAAAATAACCAAAAAATTCCAAAGCAATGTCGCGAGCTTTCGAGCCACGAACTCCAATAAAACAGAGAATCTCATGGCATTTTGTTAGGGGTTTATAACGCTAAGGGATAGTAATCAGTGGTGGAATCAGAAACGGTGGGAAAACTGTATAGATGTTTATTAACCCCTTGGCTACTATGGGCGCCTATGGGCGCTTAGAAATTTTGCATTTGTGACACGGAGGACGTCTATGGGCGCTTAGAAATTTTGCGTTTGTCACACATAGGGTGTCTATAGGCGCTTAGAAATTTTGCGTTTGTGACACATAGGGTGTCTGTAGGCGCTTAGAAATACTGCGTTTGTGACACATAGGGTGTCTACAGGCGCTTAGAAATTTTGCGTTTGTGACACGGAGGACGTCTATGGGCGCTTAGAAATTTTGCGTTTGTGACACGGAGGACGTCTATGGGCGCTTAGAAATTTTGCATTTGTGACACATAGGGTGTCTATAGGCGCTTAGAAATTTAGCGTTTGTGACACATAGGATGTCTATAGGCGCTTAGAAATATTGCGTTTGTGACACATAGGGTGTCTATAGGCCATTAGAAATTTTGCATTTGTGATACGGAGGGCGCCTATAGCCGCTCGGTGTAGTTTAACTTCCTGACACGGAGGGCGCTTGTTTTCACAAAAATGGCGTACATCGTATCTCAATTCCTGCCGAACAGTACGGCCGCTGAGTATCAAAATCTTCCGTAGTCAAGGGGTTAAACGGACGAACGGTCAGAACTGACCTGTTTAGGGCCACACAGCTCGCAAGACGTCTCCAGAAACACAGGGGAAGGAATCGCCCCGCATCGCTATGACGTAGAGTTTACATTACTATTTAGTTTTCACTACAACGCGTTTAATGCCAAAGTCCGCCAAGTTTCTAGAGTCAAAAGTAAGCCGATTGTCCGTCAGACGTTCCAGCCGGAAAATTGCTTCGTCGAGGAATCCATTCACTCGTGAGATTATTTGTCCGCGAAAGAGACACGGGCCGGCGTAGGTCGGGCCATTAAAATCCGAATGGGACGCTCGATAGGAAAACACTTACCGTCCACTCGACGACAAGACGCTCGCCGGAAGTGGAGGCGACGAAAGACGCCCGGCACTCTCGCCGCTACTACCACCTATTTCATCTCCGCGCCGTCTTTCGGACACAGCTCGTTATATTTTATTTGACGCTCCGAGAGCCGAGCTTCTCGCGGCTTCTCGAGTCTGCCGAGGGTAGAGGATGGCGGGACCCGATTCCTAGCGACTCAATCAGCTCGGCCAATGGAGCCCGACAATCGAGTAATCCGGATTCTCCGGCTGCAGCGCTCAGCGTTTATCCCCGTTACGAAGGGGAACGGGTCGATTAAGAAGCAACCGTCCTGTCGCATCGTTGAACGTCGCGGGAGATAAAAGGCACTTAATTGAGTAATCGAACCTCCGTGATGTGGGACCAGCCAGAGGATTTCTCAGACCTGGAAGAGTATTTCGAAGTAGTGAAGTCTGTAAGTAGTCGAGGTTCGATTTTTCTGCGGAAAAAATTGCAAATTTGTCCTAATGTTTCCATTGGGGAGTGAAAATTGGTGAGAAGTGTCCTATGAATAGTTTGTAATTGGAGCGATGAAATAGTAATATGGAGGAAGAACAGGGTACAGAGGATTATACAGTGGGTGAGAAACTATGTTTATTTTGCTTACGTTATGTGAGACAGCCAGAGGATTTCTCAGACCTAGAATAGTATTTCGAAGTGGTGAAGTCTGTAAGTAGTCGAGGTTCGATTTTTCTGCGGGGAAAAATTGCAAATTTGTCCTAACGTTTCCTAATGGGAATGAAAATTGGTGAGAAGTGTCATATTAAAAGTTTGTAATTGGAGCGATGAAGTAGTAATATGGAGGAAGAGGATTACACAGTGGGTGAGAAATTATGTTTATTTTGTGTATGTTATGTGAGACAGCCAGAGGATTTCTCAGACCTACAAGAGTATTTCGAAGTGGTGAAGTTTGTAAGTAGTCGAGGTTCGTTTTTTCTGCGGGAAAAAATTGCAAACTTGTCCCAATGTTTTCTAATGGCAGTAAAAATTGGTGAGAAGTGTAATATTAAAAGTTTGTAATTGGAGCGATGAAGTAGTAATATGGAGGAAGAACAGGGTGCAGAGGATTACACAGTGGGTGAGAAATTATGTTTATTTTGCTTATGTTATGTGAGACAGCCAGAGGATTTCTCAGACCTAGAATAGTATTTCGAAGTGGTGAAGTTTGTAAGTAGTCGAGGTTCGTTTTTTCTGCGGGAAAAAATTGCAAACTTGTCCCAATGTTTTCTAATGGCAGTAAAAATTGGTGAGAAGTGTAATATTAAAAGTTTGTAATTGGAGCGATGAAGTAGTAATATGGAGGAAGAACATTACACAGTGGGTGAGAAATTATGTTTATTTTGTTTCTTAGCGTCTTAGCAAGGTGTCTGACCAAACAAGGCAGTCTGCTACTCGCAGAATCGCGTCTGACCAGACACAGGGTCATTCTCCTGCGACCCGCTGCAGAAAGCGCGGGTCTATTCCACTGTGAAGTGGCTGACCAAACACTGTCTTACGTTACTTGCGCGATATCGGACGATTCTACTTGCACAATTGCACGTTGTTTGCAGAAAGTGATCAAACACCGGGAAATCGTAGAATCCCGGGGATAACGAGGCTCTCATTCATCTTGATAATTGTCTGATCAAACACGAATCTACTCGCGCAGCAAAGGACCCATTCGAACGTTCAATAGCAAGAGTACCTTCTTTGAATTAAAACTTCTGGAACATAAGAAGATGGATTTTCTGAACTCGAGTAACGCGTTTAAAAGTTTCCTCTTCTCTCATAGTAACGAGGAAAGCCAATAACAATTATGTCATGCGAGAAATTATTATACAGTAACGTATATTTAATATTAAACCTTGGCACATGGACGGTAGCCTTCAGTCGTTCAATAAAATTCTATAAATCGATGTTAATTAATTTACTAAATATTGAAATGAAATAATTATCGTCCATTTTTCTATAACGAAAACATCACTGAGTAAAAAGGTACTTAAATTAAGTTCCTATAAGTTATATATATATATTTATATTCATCAACGTAAAAATTAATATACCAATTTTTCAAAATCAGCTATATGCTTTTAATAATAATAAAGATAAAAATTCGAAATTATAGTTAGTTTAACCACTTGGATAATTCTAATGTTAAACTACCCTACAGACTACAGTAGATATGCGGCCTCCAGTTGTTGTTTAATAAAATCCTGAAGATGGATATTAATTAATATATTAAAAATTAAATAATTATCGTCGTCCTTATAGCGATACTATTCTTCCTATAATGAGAACATCGCCGAATAAAGAGGGTTAAATTAAGTACCTATAAGCTATGTATCTCCATCTACATAAAAATAACTATACCAATTTTCCAAAATAAAATATATATTTTTAATAATAGTAAAAATAAAAATTCGAAATCATAGTTAATCTAACCACTTGGATAATTGCAGTGTTAAACTACCCTATGTGAGATGCACCCCCTCAGTCATCGTTTAATAAAATCCTGAAGGACGATATTAATTGATATATTAAAAATATAATAATTATCCTCGTCCTTATAGTAATACTATTTTTCCACAATGGTAACATCACCGAGTGCATAGAATAAAAATGAAGTACCTATAAGTTATATATCTCCATCCACATAAAAATCAATATATCAATTTTCTAAAATTAACTTTATGCTTTTAATAACAATAAATATAAAAATTCGAAATCATAGTCATTTTAACCACTTGGATAATTCCAATGTTAAACTACCCTACAGACTACACTATAGAGGCGGTCCCCAGTTGTCGTTTAACCCTTTGCACTCGGTAATTATTTTCGTTACAGAGAAATAGCAATTCAGAGACTTTCTGCTGAAACGTCGAGGATATTTTTGAAACAATAAATAAGGAATCGGGTATAAATTGAGACTTAAAATTATTTTATTTCGGCATTCCATGCAATCTTAGGTTAAGATTTGATATGTTAATTAACATGGATCTTCGGAATTTGATTAAATGATGACTTAGACTCACCTCTCGAGTGCAAAGGGTTAATAAAATACTGTGGAGACATAGGTGGTTGGTAAAATATTAGAAAACTATTTATTAAACATAAAATAATAATACAATGTGCGGTGATGGTAAAGACTACGAATATAGATATATATATTTCAATTAAACTCTTACGACTACAACGACACAATTATACCTAACAACACGATTACAATTAGCAACACGATAACAACTCACAACACGATTACAACCAACTCTTCAGCACTGTCTCTCAAGAAGAAGCGTCTATGGAGAATCTTCTCTCACGAATCGTCCCTTCACCATTTTTACCTTCCTTATATATTTCCTAAGAAAGCATCCCCCAACACGACCAAATATGGTCATGCTAAGGGCCTGGCGCATCGTCGGGGTTTTTCCAATGAACTTTTTCTCTGATTTTTATAAATTTAAATAAAGAAAATAAATTTTATTTACGGTCCTCGAACCCTCGGCGACTTTCCAACCCAAAGTCACTTAAACACGAGGTGGCCATTCTGCGATACTACAATACTGAAGATCGATATTAATTAATATACTAAAAATTAAACAATTATCGTCGCCCTTATAACGACATTACGTCAAAATTAATGGTTAAAATTAAGTACCTACAAATTAGAATATATTTGCAAAATCAACCACACACTTTCAATAACATGGAAAATAAAAATCCGAAATCAATGATTTTGACCACTCGTGTAGTTGCAGGGTAAAACTACCCTATAGGTCAGGTTACCGCCTATAGGACAGAGATTGAACCGGGAAAAAACGCTGAAACCACTGAAAATCTCTCGTTTAATTATCCAGCTGCGCATATGTCCATATTCGGAAAGGCACCCCGGTCGGTTCAATTTGCCCGGGCAGACAGAAGGGGGTGAAAAGAAGGGATAACTCGCATCGTCTCTCGGAGCCAGCGGCCACGATCGAACCTATGGCTTACCGAACTCGTTGCTCGATAATTCCCCCTTCCGCTTAATTTGCCAGCGACTTATTGGCCCCTGCAAAAAGCTGTTTCACGCTGCACCCCCGGCGCGACCCACCCCCGGCTTAATAGGATTCAACCGCGGCGATACGTACAGCGGAATTATTCCGGCCGGACGGGTTTATCAGCCGTCGAAGACGAGATCCAATTGCACGAGACCGCGATACGCGCGTCCATTTCCGCGGGGTGGTTGACCGAAAATTCCACGCTGACCGCCAATTTTCTGCGGCCATTCGTCCATCGCCGATCATCGCAATCCCCGTCCAATTTTTCCTCCCAAGTTCTCCTTTGAGATCTGCCCTTTCCACCCTCTAAGCGCTGCAATTAACCTTCCAACCCCGCATTCGCGTTTTTGATTATTTTCTAGCGACGGCGAGTGCTGTGAAAAGAAGAAGAAAAAGTACCGATGCTTATTTTCCTGGGAAATTTATATTTTTCACGCTCACAGGCTCGATATCGTTAACAGTTTTTTCAAGTTTTTCAAGTTTTTCAAGTTTTTCAAGTTTTTCAAGTTTTTCAAGTTTTTTTTTTTTAAAGTTTAAGTTTTTTTAAAGTACTGTTAACGATACCGGTCTTTAATGGGGACCTAAACATAGAGGGTATAAGTAATAAATTAGTAAATATTAGGAATATTTAAGTAATAATTAGAAAATAGTAATAGGGTAGTAAATGTAATTAATTTTTGTTAAGGGGTTATAATGCGAGGGAATAGTACTCGGTAGAAATGGTGGAGAAACTATATAGAGCTTTATTAACACTTTGACTGCCACGTTGGTCAAATATGGCTGGGGACGGTCTTTCCTGTGACACCACGGTCGTCATTAGTGACCGGAGTGCTTAAACTACAATTGTAAAAATTGAATGAAAATTGACACTTAGTGCATTTCGAATATAACCTCTAATTAGAAAATACTTTGAAATAAAAATTGTCATTGTGAAACATGCGATTTCGGTGTGGTAGTCAAAGGGTTAGAACTCGCCTGTTTAGGTCAGGCAGGTCATAAGACGTCTCCAGGAAACAGGAGACAAAAGACAAAATGCAGGGGAAGGGATTGTCCTCGCGTCTCTATAATGTATAATTTACTTTACTATTTAGATTTTGCTACGACAATTTTTGTAAAAGTAGGCCAATATTTTCAGAAATTGCAGAAAGGAAAATTCTGAGACCAAATGTTTCGACTAGATTGGCAGTTCTGGTATCAATCGAATTCAAAGCTTGATCGATTCGTGAACAAAAGAATATTTGGAATAAGAAGTATTCCTGTATAAAATGATCAAAAATCATTATCCCAAAATGTATTATAATTATGAATATATCGTTACACTTCAAATAGCGAATATTTCGCTAATGTATTCCTCGTTGAACAAAAATTGCTCAAATATACTTGCCATAGCCCTAACATACTTTTCGAGTTTTGAGAATTATAACAGGAATTTGGTGTCTTCGATTTGAACAATAACAAATAATAAATTTAACATGGAATTAGACGCACACTGATAAAAATCGGTAAAACAAGCTTTTAAAAATGCCAATGACAGATTGTCATCGTCTCATTCGATATTCCCCATTCGAGTGTCTGCACCCCAAAGACGTGAAATCGATATGACAGTTAACCTGGCAACTACCCTGTGCCAGGAATCTGAAAAAGAATTCGAAAGGAGTTACCGGGAAAGGAAAATTACCTTCGTTACCGACGCGATGCGAAAATTTGGCAGTCGAGGAACAAAGAGAAGCGAGGAAAGCGTCGGTTTCGAGATGGTTCCCGGAGCGGAAGCGAGCGCGCGTGGTCGGCGCGGAAAGGCGAGAGGGTAGAAAGATCGAACCGGCGCCGATAGATTTGCGGCGCAGCCCTTGCGATATCGAGTAGGGGTTGGCGGCATTGACGAGCGTTCATTCGTGCCTCCTTCCGAGGCATTCGACAAACAAAGAACCGCGCCGGGTGGAACGCGGGCCCCGCAAGAATACCTTCCTCCCCTTGGCCGGCGTTTTTATCGCTCCACTTCCGCCGCATTCACGTTCACGTGAATGCGTAAACTTCCTGCCTACCGCGGCAAATCGGAACGCCTTTCTTCGTCCCGCCGATCGCGGAATATTAATTCCTCAGCCTTCCAGCGGGCCAAGGCAACTCGAGTGCAAGCCGAGCTCCACTTTTCTTCCCCCGCGTGAAACTCGCGGAAGGAAACCGGCATTTTTCTCCTGTTTGACGTTGCAGACAGCAGTGTCGATTCGGGCCAATGAATTATCGCGTTCCAGTTCAGCCAACTTTCACAGCGAAGTCTTTTCTTCCAACTTCCACGTCGCCGGTTATTTTTTCTTTCCCACTTTTCGCGCTGACGTTCTGTCAGCTGCCACGCGCGTCTCTGCCTCATGCGCTGTTTTCAAATTCGAGTTCGTTGTGTCGGAGGATGTATGCGTGTATACAAGCTGGGTCCAGTTGCTGTCAAAAGATATTTCGCATGTTTTTCTACACTGATCAACGAAGGTATTGGTATATTTTTGGTAAGATTAACCCTTCGCACTCGAGAGGTGACTCTCAGTCACTGTTTGTTTCAATGCTATAACTTAAATAATAAATGATGGAAATTATATTAAGAACATCGAAATAAAATTATTCTATTCGTTCGTTTCTCACGCAAAATCACGATTTCCATTTTTAATTTTAGCATACACAGTATCAGTGACCTTGTAAAAATTTAAGAGCTTCGAATTGCATCTTCGCGATGAAGAAATCTTCGAGTTCAAAGGGTTGAATATCGGGTCTAAATTAATAAAGAGGTGGATAGTCTGTCAAGGAATTCACCTAATTGCGATCTGGACTGTCAATTCGACTGCTTCTAAAGTTCTGCTTCATGCGCCGTTTTCAAATTCGTGTTCGTTGTGTTGGAGGATGTATGCGTGTATACAAGCTGGGTCTATTTGCTGTCAAAGGACATTTTGCGTGACTGTCAACACTGGTCAACGAAGGTATTGATATATTTTTGGTAAGACTAAATATCGGATCTAAATTGATTGATAAATTAATGAAGAAGTGGATAGTCTGTCAAGGAATTCGCCTAATTGCGATCTGGACTGTCAACTCGATTGCTTCCAAAGTTTTGCTTCATGCGCTGTTTTCAAATTCATTCGTGTTCATTGTGATGGAGTGTATAGGTATATAAGCCGGGTTTATTTCGTGTCAAATGATATTTTCTGCGACTGGTTGCATTGGTCAACGAGAGTATTGAGAAATTTTTGAACAGTAGGATACGTATATTGTGTCTAAATTGGTTGATAAATTAATAAACTGATAATAGGGGATGATGTAAACGAATATAGTAAATAAGTAATTGTATTGATTGTAGTAAATATTTGATTGACAGTGTTAGAGGATTGCGCATAATTGACTGATGAAATATCTCTCTTTCTCCTCACGTCAACCTGACCATCACGCCAACGTCTTCTCTCGATGTCATAATTGACATCCCCTACCACGAAAAAATCTTCGAGTGCAAAGAGTTAATAAACAACTGGATTGCCTGTATGGGTCATCTTCCAAATATTCCACCACCCCTTGCGATTAATCACCCCCCACTTTCATCATTTCTAACAGAAGTCAACACCTTGTCATATCCCTCGAATATTCAAGTGGTTAATAAACAACTGGATAATCTGGGAAATGTTATTTTCCAAAAATTCCACTACTTCTCTCGCTTAATCAACCCCTAATTTCATCCTGTTAATAAACAACAGGATAGTCTGTATGGGAACTGTCATCCTCCAAAAATTCCACCATCCCTCTCGATTAATCAACCCTCACTTTCATCATTCCTAACAAAAGTCAACACCTTGTCAAATCCCTGAAATATTCAAATGGTTAATGAACAACTGGATAGTTTGCATGGGAACTGTCATCTTCCAAAAATTCCACCACCCCTCGCGATTAATCATCCCTCACTTTCACCACCTCCAACAGCAAATCAACACTTTGCCATATCCTAAGAATATTCAAAGTGTCAATAAACAACTGAATAGTCCGTACAGGAAGTGTCATGTTCCAAAAATTCCTTTAGCTCCATCGATTCATCAGTCCCAACTTTCACCAGCCCTAACAAAAATCAACACCGTGCCATATCCCTCGGATGTTCCAACGATAGCATCGCCGCGCGAAACAACACCCTCCATCAATCCTCCCCTGCAGAAATCTCGACCAACAAACTTGGAAGCTCAGCAAATCCCCGTATCCTTCCGCCGATATCCCCGGCATCGCTTGCAATCCTCGAGCAGCCCGCGAGCAAACTAGCCGTCAGCCTGTTTATCGTTCCGTTCCGTCCACCGAGCTCGCAGTCTCTGCTCGACCGCGGTCGAGCCACCCTATATTCGGTCACTCCGGCGGAAACAATGGGCGCGGTTACACGGTGTCGCGCAGTCATTTATTTCCGGCATCGGCGCAGGCCGCTCGAAACGCGAGAAGATTACTCAAGCCGGCCCCTCTCGGCCGGCATCTCTGTTCGCGGTTATCGAAGATAATTGGGAGAAGCGACGCGGCCGGAATACGACTCTGTGTACAAGGGAGGTGTACACGTCCTGCCAGCATGATTGCCAGGACCGTTCCGGTTGTACGCTCGCGATTTACGCGAGAGGGCGACGCTCGGGTTCCCGCGGTTTGCGGATCACAGGCGTCGCGCCGAAACGCGTCCTTTGGTTTCCGGGAAGCTGGTTCGCGGCGCATTGTTTGCCAAAATGAATCTTCTCACGTTAAGGGGCGACGTGGTCGTCGCGAGGGTTCGGCTATAGTTCGTTTCCGGTTGCTCAACGCGCCCATCTGGAACAATGTTCGTGCACCTTCTTCGGGGTGTTAGTGGTTTCGCCCTTGGATTAATTGCTTCTGTTTTGCGGTAGGTTTTTGGTTCGTCACGGCGACAGGCGATTCGGTTTCAGGCGCGTCTGGGATTCCAAGACGCGGAAGATCGCGAGGAGTGTGGCTGACAGTGGTGCGACTCTGCGCATGGCCCGGCCGAGGTACTCGGTGATGCTCGGTACTACTTTAACGGAAGATTTTTGTTGGATTTTTAATGAGAGGGGAGGTAACTCTTGCGGAGATTAATTTGTCTGGTTAAATCTCTTGTTTATTAAGGTTTAGAAGTTGCAGAAGTAGTGACGCTTTCTTAATAATAATAAGAATTTTGTGTAAATTAAAAAGTAAGAATTGTTCATGCAAAGTTTGTCACTTACGATACTCTCAGGTTTCTCAGTGGATTCTACAATCTGTTGTCTTGCCTTTTCACGATACACTACACTATATACTATACGATACACTTCAATTTGGTATTGTACAATTGCATTCTCACGATACATTATACTATATACTATACGATACATTACAAATTGGTATTCTATAATTGCCATTTCACGATACACTACAAATTGGTTTTGTACAATTGCCTTCTCACGATACATTACACTATATACTATACGTTACACTACAATTTGGTAATGTGCAATAGCATTCTCACGATACACTATAC
This sequence comes from Eufriesea mexicana, assembly GCF_001483705.2. NCBI lineage: Eukaryota > Metazoa > Arthropoda > Insecta > Hymenoptera > Apidae > Eufriesea > Eufriesea mexicana. The sequence continues at coordinate 216,224 of NW_016908917.1, forward strand.
TATATACTATACGATACATTAGAAATTGGTATTCTATAATTGCCATCTCACGATACACTACACTATAAACTATATGATACACTATACGATACACTACAAATTGGTTTTGTACAATTGCCTTCTCACGATACACTACACTATATACTATACGATACACTACAATTTGGTATTGTACAATTGCCTTCTCACGATACACTATACTATATACTATACGATACACTACAAATTGGTTTTGTACAATTGCCTTCTTACGATACACTATAATATATACTATACGTTACACTGTACGATATTCTACACTATACACTATACGATACACTACACTATATACTATACGATACACAATACGATACACTACAAATTAGTATTCTACAACTGCCTTCTCATGATTCTCTCCCAACGACAACTTCTTGCCAAGAACTTCTTTTACACCCTATATATTCTTACGCATTCCTTTCATATTAATTCAACCTTTCACTCGATCCTCTTTTGCATGCGGCCATTTTCGTTCCTCTGGATGTACTCACGAATGTTAGCCTATTTTCCTTTCATATTAATTCAACCTTCCACTCGATCCTCTTTTGCATGCGGCCATTTTCGTTCCTCTGGATGTACTCACGAATGTTAGCCTAAGTCTACACAATCACTCTCCAATTACTATGCTCTAAATAGCCTTTGCATTCTCTCAGGACCGTACCTATTCCATTCACACATTCCTAATTCCTGATTTTGTCCAAAAATTCGAAGAGAAAAATTAATCTGATGCTGTTTACGTCCTTTTACAAACATAACTAGTTCAATTGAGATTTTTATAGGTTATTATCTACTGTGACACAGAGGATGAATAATCTTTGACTCGTATTTTGCGTATATTAAGCTCGACCCTCTGTTTGTGACTGGACACGGTGTGTCATGATTGATTGATGCGACAAGCGAGTAATGAATGATTAAATAATTCGGGGGGGGGGGAGGTATATCACTCATCTAGGGATAATTTATTGCTTCTTACTAGAAACAAGTGGTGTCCAGGTGATCAGAATATCCACTAGTCACAGGGCACCGATAATAAAGAAATAAAATAATCAATGCTTGGATATCCATTTCGCCTGTTCTCGTATTTCCTCCGAGATTAATATACAGCCTGCCTAATCTACCACGACTGATCGTTTAACCAGTCCTATGACATATGAAACTGGGTCCAATGTCAACGCTTAAAAGACAGTTTACGGTTTTGAAACACACCCTTCGGTTTATGATTCGACGTCTAGACAGTCTAAACCTGAGAAGAATAATCCGAATTACCTCGTCGAATTGAATCGCGGCCATTTCAACCGCAATGAATAAAACATCCATTTTGCAGGGGGGTTGAAACGCGAGGCGCGTAGCAGAGGTCAAAAATTTCCATGGCCCCCCACGCGGAGCGTTTCCATCAGGCGGAACGCGCCCCGAGGTGGCCACCAATTTCCAGCAAAACAACTTCTTCGTGTCGGTTAAAAAGAACGGAAATATTTCAGCCGGTCGAATTATTGTCCCCAGCGAACGACACTGCGCCATCCAGACGTTCCCAGCTTCAACCCCCCCGCGCCTTTTCCACATGCAGAACTCGCAGCTGCCCTACGGTTGCTCCCTTTTTCCGTGCGCTTGTTTCCAACGGCCGCCATGGATCACCCTGTGCGACAAGGGAGCAATGAATACGCCGTTGGAAACGGCCACGAGAGGCGACCTCGAGCTTAATCCTCGTCCTTCGTCCCCCACCCCGCGGATATCTATGTAAATAACGCTAACCGCGACGTCTGCAGCGAGTCGCGATCAAGATCCCGAGTCTGTCCGCTTCTAAGCGCCGGTGGATGTCAAGGGGTGGCGCGAGGGAGGAAAAGGGGTGGAAGTGGAGCGTGAGCGGGCGCATAGTTGAACGCGGAATCCTTTTGCCACGCTTCTTCGGTTCGCCCGCGAATAAAAAGGATATTCCCGTGGAAGAGGATAGAGAACAAAGAGGAATGCGATTAATCCGAATTCGAAGCTCGGTTCGAACCAGCGACTTAGCTCTGCGCCGTGTATTTCTAGGGATTTTCTAGGGGAATATTAGTAATCGCTTTGTGTTCCATCGAGAGGTAGGTATTGAAGGGATTAAGGCTGCTCGCGAGTGTGTAAACTTGTACAGTCTAGAACCGTGCAATCGCTGTAATCTGAACCTAGCATGATCTCGTGCAAACTGAATCTTGCGAGTACGTAAACCGAGGAACGGCATTTCGTTGGAAGCCAACCGGATTGGTACCCGCGCGAAATGGAATCGATCATCGGCCCGAAGCTCGGCGCAATCGTAATCGATCACTGGGTGATCCATCGCGGACTCTTGATGTAATCCAATATAAGCGGCAAGCCCGTCGACCAGACGTATCCACTACCGCGATCATCTATTATTCCTCGGTCCACGTACACGTGTCCATCCCGCCCAATCTATCGCCTAAAACGCCATCATTACGAGAACTGCTCTACCTACAGGGGTGTCTTCTCTCCCAAAACCACTCTGTTAGCAACGTGTTCCCTTGCTCTCTCAAACACCGAAATATAGGATTAACACTGGGAGTCCGTGCACCATGGTGTCGGCTCTTGTACTCCCTGTTAGGGACAGGTCTAATTCTTTCTGTGGCTTTCCCGACAACGCTAGTTCCTGGTAATTTCGTGTAAAGGTAGAGTAGCCTTTCCCTATCATTCACACGCAGGATTCCGAACCTTTTACGACTTTTGAATTTATTTATATGCTAAAATAATGGACCGAAAAATGAATCTCCATCGCGAACCTTCGTTCGAATTCATGAGAGAATATTCTAGTATTCTTTGATAGGGTCAGTTCTAATTTTTCGGTGGGTTTCTTTATAAATCTAGTTCATGGAAATTTTGTATAAAGGTAGAGTAGCATTTTTCTGTCATTGGCACGAAGGATTACGAATCTCGTGTGACGTTTGAATTTATTTCTGCGTGAAAATAATGGACTGAAGATAAATCTATATTGCAAATCTTTATTCGAATCTGGAAGAGAATGTTCTGGTATTCCTTGTTGGGCTCAGTTCTAACTTTCTCTGTGGGTTTCCTTATAAATCTAGTTTATGGTAATTTCCCATAAAGGTGGAGTAGCATTTTCTTATCATTGAGGCGAAAGATTGTGAACCTCGTGTGACGCTTGAATTATATTTAAGTATAAAAATAATGAACCAAGAAGAAATAAATCTATATCGCGAATCCTTATTCGAATCTGCCCGAAAATATTCTGATATTCTTTTTTAGGGTCAGCTTTAATTGTTTCTGTGAGTTCCCTTATAAATCTAGTTCATGCTAATTTCCCATAAAGGTAGAGTAGCCTGTTCATATCATTAATGTGAAGGACTGCGAACTTCCTGTGACGTTTGAATTGATTTACGTGTGAAAATAATGAATCAAGAAATGAATCCCCATCGCGAATCTTCATTCGAATATACCGAAAAATATTCTGGTATTCTTTTTTGGGTTCAGTTGCAATTTTTTCTGTCGGTTTCCTTATAAACCTAGTTCATGGTAATTTCTTGTAAAGGTAGAGTAGCTGTTCATTCCCTACCCTCATTCCCAATTCACAGACCGTTACGATCCTCAATAAAGACGCGAAACCTTCAAATAGACATTTTAACTAGCATCCTTCGAACCTCTATCTCCATCAGGAAAAACCCAGACCTCATATACCACTCCATACATTCACCCCGAAGAAAGAAGCCCGAGTCGAGGAGACAACGGTTACCTCTTTACGACCAACGTCTCACGGCTCGCGGACCTCCAAATCTCTTAAAAACGCCATTAGAGTCAATCCTAACAACTTTCATAAACTAACGCACCATTAGCCGAAATTAATTAAACCTTTGCCTTTCCTTGACAGACCTCTACCTTATCCCTATTTCCATGCATACCCTCAGGAACAAGGGACCCGAATCGAAGGGACGATGGTTTACTCGTTTATAACCAGCGTCCCACGATTCGCGGACACCTCGACCTCCGAAACTGACCCCCCGAGTTAACCCCCATAAAAAGATTAAAATTTCCCAAACCTAAAAACAAATTAACAATTTGTTTAAACTTCCACTTCCACCTACCAGTTCCGAACCTCATGCACATCCCTCCAACGAACACGCCGCCAATAGGAGAAAAAACACACCCACCACTTAGACATCTCGACAGCCAATGACAGCAACAGACGAACATATAAAAATACACGACACCAAGACGACAGACAGTACAAACATCAAAACGATACAAACGACACCAGGGTAGAACGCATATCGCTAATACATATTGCAAATTGCTGTAGATATATTGTAATTAAATTATATTTAATCCTTCAAAAATAGTTTGCGTTCTTAGAACGACGTATACCTTCGCCTGAATCCTTCATACAGTCGAAAAGAAGATTCCGATGATACAGTAGCCTTTTCTTATCATTGACCGATTCAGGATCACGAACCTCGCGCGACGTTTGAATTTATTTTCGAAGATAACGAACGAAGAAAATATTTTTTCATCCAATCCACCCTCGATTTGCTCGGATCGAAATTTCATTTTACACACGCGAAGGAAGATTAAGTTTCCCCGAATCCCATTAAAACTTCTCGCCTTCCATAACCATCGTCCGCTAACGAATCGAACCGGTTAGCCCGTCCCTTCGCCCTCACCCCCGGGGGTCCTCCATAATTCATCGATCGTGACAACCAGCCGCGTTCGCGAAGATTCCACGGCGAAAAAGCAACCCCCTTCGGTCGCGCCTTTGCCCCCCCGCCACTCGGCTCCGTTCCATTTTCACGCGACGGTTAAGTGGGCACGTTCACCAAGAATCGGAAACTCGCGGAGAGGAAGTGGAGGAACCTAGGTGAAAACTGCGTTCGGGGAATGACTCGGCGTGTCTACGCGAGTAGGAGTGCAGGAGCGATAAGACAGGAGGGGTAGGTGCTCGCTTTGACGCGACGGACGATTCTTCGCCGCGTTTCCAACGGAGAGAAAACATTTCTGGCTGCGTGTGTCTGCACGGCCTTCGCGTGTAAAAGCATCGGAGAGACGGTGGAACTCGTTGAAAAGTTTCACGTAGAGCTGCCACCACCTCCGACATTTCAACCGAACCGCTTTCTCGCACTGCGCCCCGTTCACCCCGGGCTTTCCGCAGCTTCCACCCCCTGCCCCCCAGAGTCGACGACGCGCGGCAACTCGCGAGATTTCATTTGCGACGCGGATAAGGACGGCTGGTCGAATTTTCTGCGACTTGCTGCATTTTTTCCCGTCACCCCCGAGTGACAAGTTCGACGCCGCTGCGACTTCCGATCCAGGGGCGGAGCTGTGGCAGAGTTCTACGGGGTCAATGGAGAATTTCGATGAGCAGGATTTGCGTGCAACCCTTGATACAGAAACACGTAAATACCAGAAACAAATAAAGGAAGAAAGTATTTTATTTCCCAAATTAATATTAATAAGAAATAAGCGTATAAGAAATCTCGGAAAACTTTTGAGTATATGGTACAATAGTATTTTCTATTTAGTATACAGTGGAAAGCAAAACTGAATTTATACTACGCAATATTTCAACGGTATTAATTCAATAAGGAAAAATGGTAGAATAACATTTGTGGGGTAGATATAAAGGGAAAAGCTTGTACTTTTACACCCCTGGATTTAATTTTTACTTAGAAGACTTTTTAGTAGAAAACAAAGACAGTTTTTCATTTAAAGAATTGCGAAAATTGGAACGCCGGTAGTAAAGCTTTCTGTTGTAAAAGCTTCAAAGTAGAAATTAAATCTATGGATGTGAAAATACAGACCTCGCTCTTTATATTGGCCTCACGAATGTTATTCTTCGATTTCTCCCCGCAAAGTTATCGCTATTTAAATATTGACATAGTATAGATTCAGTTATAGTATTATCATAGTGTCGACGAGCAATGGAGAAACAAAAGCAGCCTAGAAGATTCGTCTGTCGTTTAACATGTGTTTAGATTAGTGTTAGGTTAAGTAACAAATCCTCGTTACGACTAAAATATTTCCACAAAATTTATACAATTTTCTATTAAATTTCTACAAACTTCCACAAAAATTGTTTAAATAATTTCCATAAAAATATCTAGATCTGTACAAAAATATTTCAAAATATTACAAATTTAAGAAATTGCTCAGGATAAATGGAAGAAATTGAGAAGGGGATGTGAAGACCATGGAATCACATGGGGCAAAGTGAAAAATTGCGAATAAAAACGGTGCGTCACGAGAGCTGGGATCGATCGGGCATGTAAAGAGTTTGACGAGTCAAAACTGTTTGAACGTCAGCTCTGTCAAAGATCCCTACAAAAATATTTCACTTTGCAAACAAGTGTCATTACGAAATCGAGAAGGGGATGAGAAGACCATGGAATCACATGGGGCAAAGTGAAAAATCGTGGACAAGAATAGTGCGTCACGAGAGCTGGGATCGATCAGGCGTGTAAGAATTTTGACGAGTCAAAACTGTTTGAACGTCAGCTCTGTCAGAGATCTCTACAAAAATATTTCACTGTACAAAGAAGTGTGTCATTAAGAAATCGAGAAGGGGATGAGAAGACCATGGGATCACATGGGGCAAAGTGAAAAATCGTGGACAAGAATAGTGCGTCACGAGAGCTGGGATCGATCAGGCGTGTAAGAATTTTGACGAGTCAAAACTCTTTGAACGTCAGCTCTGTCAAAGATCTCTACAAAAATATTTCACTTTGCAAACAAGTGTCATTACGAAATCGAGAAGGGGATGAAAAGACCATGGGATCACATGGGGTAAAATGAAAAATCGCGAATAAAAACGGTGTGTCACGAGAGCTGGGATCGATCAGGCGTGTAAGAATTTTGACGAGTCAAAACTGTTTGAACGTCAGCTCTGTCAGAGATCTCTACAAAAATATTTCACTGTACAAAGAAGTGTGTCATTAAGAAATCGAGAAGGGGATGAGAAGACCATGGGATCACATGGGGTAAAATGAAAAATCGCGAATAAAAACGGTGTGTCACGAGAGCTGGGATCGATCGAGCAGGTAAAGATTTTGACGAGTCAAAATTGTTTGAACGTCTGCTCCGTCAAACGGATCCCCGTTCGACGTTGACGCCGTTATCTTCCGCCAGGCTCTCCTTCTCAATCAGCAGTTGACGTACGGTCGACTTGTTTCGCCATTAAATTACATCCGCATCGGTTTGCTATCCGGGATTAGATTGTCAACCGAGAATTATTGTCCCCCGCGCTGTCGCAACATGACTGACGTATTGTAACGATTTACGATAATCGACTGTAACGGCTAGACACGTAGCGGGATCCAGCTGATAAACCAATAATAGATCAGGATATTTCAGCTGGCGGCGGCTCGCGTATCTCGCCGCGTATTCGTCGACAATGAAACCGACTGACGATCGCTCGTCGGGATCCCCTGTCACGCTCCCATTCGATTTATCTCGCCGGGATCGGGGGCGAAAAAATTTCCCAACCTTTACACCCTTTCGTCCTATCAGGGTTTCGGTACGTGTCAAACAGTGAACTGTAATTGATTACGAGATTCTAGAGTTTTGGTCTAAGATCTTGGCATTGACAGTTACTTGAGAGATGGATAGATCGGGACGGGATAGGACAGGTTGGTAATCGTCTTATTATCGATTAACAATTAGAACTGGAGTCCGATGTCGTGATTAGAGACTATTGGGATTAGGGGTTTACAATTGCAAAATAACTACGAGATATATGTATTCTCCTTTAACTGCTTTTATTACTCAAGGACGAAACGCATCTTGGCATTGACAGTTGCTTGCGAGATGGATATATCGGAACGGGATAAGACAGGTTGGTAATCGTCTTATTATCGATTAACAATTAGAATTGGAGTCCGATGTCGTGATTAGAGACTATTCGGATTAGGGGTTTATAATTGCAAAATAACTACGATATACATATTCTCTTCTAATTTCTATTATTACTCAAGGACCAAACGCATCCCTTCCGTTTAATTTCGTCACTTTTAGCACCACTGTCAAACAAAGGATTCTGGTCAACTGACTATAGCAAACTGAAAGGTTGGGCAGAACCCCCACAAATGTAAAATCGTGTTTTCGAGCAGTGCGTCCCTGTTCCCTACTTCCTCCCCTATGTCTCACCCCATAATAGTATGGGGGGCAAAACTCCTACAGTTTTAATAGTACTATTTACAGGGATTATGGGTTTTACTCTCTTTTTAATTCTGCCATTACTCAAGAAAGGTACATCTATCTCTGAATGCTTCTCCAGAGCGACTGATCGACTCGCAAGAAAGTGCCAACAGAACACACGATGCAGTTCCCCCAAACCCCCAATTTTTATCTAATATTTATGTCTTCACACCACATATACTAACTAAACTTATCTTTTCAACAGAAGCTCATCTTAGGATGAAGTTATTAGATGAACGAACTCATAATGAAGTTAAAGTTAGAGGTTGACATGTCAAGTGATCGTATTTCGGATATAATCTTCGTTAAAAGATAGACGTGCAAATGAATTCTGACGTGTTTGACCAATAGTGGTAGGTGAATACAATTTGCTGGATATTTGGTAAAGCTACCTAGTTTTAACCACTTGCGCTAGCAGAAATTCACAGACGCGTGTGTCAGAACAGTCCAGTGTTTCTGTGACAATTGCCTGACGACGTGTGTACCACGTCGTTGGCGTTTCTGCGACAAAAGCCTTACGACGTGCGTGACACGTCTTTCCAGCGCAAGTGGTTAAATCGTAGAGATTAATAACTCGAAGCTAAACTCACCACCGAGTCATAAAACCGAGGAAGGTATGACAGCTGTTAGCATGCCAAGTGCTCGAGTTGAGCATAGTAACTCCCCGTTCAATAAAAGCTCCCCGTGATGAGGCAAGAAAAGCATAATAAATCGTCACGAAGAAATCATTTTCATTGCTACCCTCGCAATCGCGATCTCATAACGTCAGACCCTTATACGGGGTAAAAAGTTCCGCCGAGGCGACGGCATTCAAGCTCCCGATCTTTCCTCGATTTTCACCGGCGAGTGGTTACGAACGTGACGTTTGGAAGGAAATTTCGCACAATTCGTACTTTTATGTTAACGAGAGAAGCCAGCGGCGACCGGCTTTAGACTTACACTTCCCCAAGCGGCTTTCAGTTCTAGGGAAACGAAGAAATTACCAGCCGCGAAAGTGTTAATTGGAGTATTCAGAGTTTCGCCACAAGGACCTAGTTTACGATCCAGCGAACACGTACATACACTTCGTTAATTTCAAAAGCCCGCGTTTCCCGCGAGTCACCCTTACCCGCCCCCTGTACACGCGATTGACTACTGGACCTTGACAAAAATTCCGTTTTGTAAGGGGAGGAGAAGAAGGGGCTCGGCTAAAACGAGTCTAACTCCAAGTGGTCGATTAGATTTTATTCTTCTGGACACGATATGCTCTGCGTTGCTGGAAAGAAGTCATCTGAGAAACTTGCAGGACCGAATCCTCATCAGTCCAACCACTCTAACATCATGACAGAAGTAGAGTAAAACGCTTCCCTTATTGGTAGAACTGACCCCTTCCTATTAGCCCGGTCATAGAACACCATGTGACAAAGAAAGCGAACGAAACAACGAGACAAAGTGAGACAGACGCAAAAATAGATGCAAGGGCGTAGACTCATCCCAAAGCGTAGTAGTGCTTCCAATTCATTGTAAGTTAACTCTGAGATAACATTTCTTTCGCGGATATCTTAGGTTTATGTTAACGAATCACGTTACCGAACTTGGAGATAGTAGTTTTGGCAGTGTCATAGAAGAGTGGGTATTACTAACGAAAGTATACGCGGAGCAAGTGGACTTCTTTCGTGCAACGCACAGTACACACGTGACTCTGGTTTCTCGGTTCGCTCCTCGAGCTGCCCCTTTAAAGGTGAGTCTCCTTTGTTAATTCATCGCGAAGATCGCGAAGATCATTGCTTTGCTTTGACACCGTTTTGTCTTGACACTGCTACGTGTTCGTCACTCGTGTCAGTATTTATCCAGTATTTATTTATTTCCGATCATCCCGTCGCCATCATTCTCACGGATCTTCCTTTGAAAATGAAATCCTGGGTACCCTGTGCTCCCCGAATTCTTCCAAAGCCAATAGGAATCGATTGACAGGAGCTAGCCTGTCAATCCCCGGAAATATCGATACGGGGACACGGAGGGCAAGAATTGCCAGCTTTCCACGGGGATCGATCTCCGTCGATACGAAGCACACGGTTTTTCACCCTGTCCCATGGTCCCCTTGTCCCTAGCTCTCGCTATGGCGATCGGGGGTGCCGTGCAAGATGCCTGGAGCAGCGCACACACCGAGACGGTGGCTGGAAATCGATATCCGTCGGGGGTTGTATATCGTTGGGCAGGCGATCATCGTCGTCGTGATTATTTCTATAGGTGGCACTCGTTCAGTCGCGACGCTTTACGAAATTGGATCCAGCGTGGCATAGGCTGTGATTCATGTTGGCCAGAGCCGGACGTTAGCCAGCTACGACCAATGGTAATCTATCGCGAAACGGGGCTTTCGGGCCGCACAATCGCCCCGATAACGCGCCACGACACGCCGATAACAGGATTTAGTGGGGGTGCGAGAGAGGGAAAGAACGGGAGGGTAGGGAGAGTAACCGTTCTCCGGTGGGTGGAAGGGTGGCGGGATTCGGCGAAAGATCGTATCGATCGGCGGCCACGGGGTGTTTCGACCTAGGGAGACCCTCGCATGGCTCCGTGGACGCAAGGAAGGAAGAATCGACGGGGCTGACGAGCATGCAGAGCTGGCCGGTTTCCGGCAGTTCGAGTCCCGTGAAGGGTTTCATTTTGGCTGGCAATTTCCTCGGACGATCTCGTCGGGATGGGGCGGAGTGGCTGCTTAAAATTCTGCTCCGCCATGGTGGGGGATGTTATTAAGCATACTCCTCATGACATGTCCCTCTCCCCTCGCCCCGGCTCTGCCCGCGCCCTCTTCACGGCCAAGAAAGCTTCCTCGCCGCGTGTAACCGAGGGAAGAAGGTATGCCGTGGGAATCCATTTGAATTTCAATATTTTCGAAGCGCCTGCGATCGATCGTGGGATCCACCGACCGCAGCCAGTTCTCGGAGAGGATTTTTGTACCGACGTCGTGGCCGCGGTGCTAATAACAGCATGTAGAATCGGGCGAATCCGAATATCTCGAATTCCGCGAGCTCGTAGCTTCTTAGGTATGAAATATGTAGCGAGTTCGGAGAGCTAGTTCGGCATCGATTTACGAGACAAGTTACACCGGCGATAAATACATTAACGCGTTACACGCCGGCAGTCTATTAATCGGTTTTTCGACGCCGTCGCCTGCTGCCTGCAAACCTATTAATCGGCTTTTCGATATCGACGCCAGACCCAGAATTTCAACGCGGAGTTACTCGTCGTTCGAATACGGCGAGCAGCCACTAAGAAGCTTGCAAATTCCCTAGATACCTGGCGACCATCCTCCAAGTCGATGAAACATCGCCTGCAAAAGGAGAAGGAAGAGGAGGAAGAAAAACGGAAGATAAATCGATCCCCGAACACGGGACGCGATTTTAATTCTCGCGACGTTTACTCTCGGCGAGGAGTTTGTACCAACTTCCTCGATGGCTGGATCTTGAAACACGTGAGACACGGCCGGGATAAAGTTGAGCGGAAATCGGGGCGTTTGCTCGCGTTTATTAACGCGATAAAGAGCAGCGAATGATGAAACGCGTGATCATCGGTATGGAGAAAAGTAGGCGCGTTCCTTCTTCTTCTCTATCCCGCCTCGTCTCGAACCAGCCTCTTTTCATCCGCGTAAACAACTTTACGGTTATAGTCCGCGCTTCGGGACGCCTGGAGGGCCGGGCCTGGCTAGGATTCTGTGGGAAATTCGGCGATAAAAACGGGACGCACGGTGCCTCCGTTCTCGGCTAAATTACCCGGGCATACTTTACGGGATCTAATTTCGAATACCGTAAATAACTTATGAGGGTAACCGGAGATCCGGCTGGCGCTGCAATTCCCTTCGCCCTTCCGCTTCGTTCGCGCTAGATTCGTCGCCGGGGAAAATTCGTTAACGCAAACGAACCGCCATTACGTCTGCGTATATATCTCCGCGTGTACGCGTGTACCGTGAATGGGGACGCGGCGTGATTTGTACCCTTAGACGTATCGATATTATTACTTATTAACGCGCGACGAAATTACCTGGCCCCGTCGGGGTTGGCTGTAATAAACGTTACGGTAAATCGGAAATTAATAAGCCCCGGATAGGACACGCACACACGTAGGATATATACCCGTGTTACGGAATATTTCAACGTCCAAACGACCAATATTACGCACCGGAAGTGCGCGTGCCGCGCTATCCGTCATCGTGAACGTGGCACGCTGCATCGAGCTTGCTTATTTTCCGCGATGACACGCGCAGGACGAATTCCTCGCTTTCGTATCTCTTGTTGTATTACTGGGTTGTAATAACGTTCGGGTCCTCGCAATATGGCCCATTTAATATTCACACCCCCCCTTTTCTCTTCCATCTCCTCGGATTCGCCACCTCTCTTTGTCCCTGGGTCTTTGTCCGAGTTACTCGCACGCTCCTCGAGTATTTTCGTACCAGACCAACCCCTTTTTTACGACGAGGTAACAACCCCAAAACCCACCCTCACACGCAGAGTTGCACGATAAGGGGGTTGAGTGTTGGTTTTGAGGGCGGAGGACCGAGGGTTGCTTTGGAGAATTTCATTCAGGAAACGCACGAAGAAACCGCGTTTCTGAGAGTTACGGGGCTTATTTCCTGGAAACCTTAGGGTAGATTTTCAATTGCATCGTCCCTTTGGAGGGAAAAGTGAGTCGACATTTGCTGTCTTCCTCCTCTATACGATTTCTTATGACGTTATTTACGGGAGAATTTATAGTATTATTATTATATTTCTACTATAATCGACGTGTATATATAAATATTAATTTTAATTTGTTAATTGCAAATATTATTATAATATAAAATTGCAAGCTTTTCAGGAAATGTTAATTAGGGAAATTGGACACCGCAGAGTGAAAAGGAACGAATGAAAATAATTTTAAACGTAGTTGGACTTGAACTGGAGACATTTCGAATTAGAGGCAGGTGCTTGCACCACTTTGCCAACGAAAACCTACGAGCTCGACGTGATATTTTTATATTAATTGTCGGCCTGTCAGATATTATTATCCCCACGATGTTATCGCTTAATTTATTAGTATTATAGTGGTTGTTAAATCCTTCTTAATATTTTTTCTACTTTGAGATATAAAAAGCACAGGTGAGCTTCTATATATATAACCATCCTAACTGAATATTTCCTGCATGGCCGAAATATACGAGAGGAAAAATTCTGTTCCACTGGATTTTCGGCGAACTTAATAAGAATATCCGGCGAATTACACTGCAATGCAGTTCCGCATACGCAAAACTGCTTACGCAATCAGATCCTCCCACCTGTGAGCAAATACGTCGCCTAATTCCTCTTGATAATCCGCTGTTTAAACACGATCGTTTAACAGTTAAAACACATCGATCATTAGACAGACGGTAATCTTCAGAAACAAACACCACTCCATTTAAACTCCAATTCCTCCGTGTACCATAGTACTAAAGCGACTCCGTATTTAAATCTTTCGTTGCCTTCTAACCTCTAATTGCAGTAGTCTGTTACCCTCACGATTTCAATTCTCGATAATTAGCAGAAAACTTTAATTTTTTAAGAAGATACGTATTTAAAGTGACTATTAATTAGTAGTATTAGGAAACAAGAGCTTGTAGGTGTAACTATTCCATAGACTATAGTACTGACCCTTTACCATTTTAGGGGTGTTCTAGTATCTTGCTTCATTATTTCAATATTTTTGTAAAATTATTGGGAGGAACCATTAATGCCACCAATTTTAAAATTAACAGGGTCTATTTGTACAGTTTTCGACTACATGTAATGAAAATTGTAATAAGGAAATTAATTAAAAAATTATAATAATAAAAAATATAATAATTGGATTGCAAGACACCCCCTTAATATACTATGATCATAAATAAACGTTGTGAATAATATAATCAGTGTTATGTTATTAAGGGTAATGTAATAACAGGGGCTGCGTTAATTTTGCACCACCCAGTATCGAGAAGAAAGGAACCTGTCACTCGACATTCCCAAGAACTGCAACCACCACCGATCGACAATCGAGAAACAAACTCACCTGACCCACTTCCTCACCGTCTCACCCTCGAGCCACCCTGTGCAACCCGCCCAAGACAAGACTCCAACTTGCACATGGTTCTCCAATAATTTCCAAGATAAGTGGCCGACGTTGACCGCTGTTAGCCGGTGTCTGGCCCATAGCGAAACTTTCGCGAAACTCCTTCCACTCCAGAGTTTCTTAATTTTTTATTAATAGCATGACGCTTCGGCCACGCCAAGTTTACCCGATTCCTTATCCCGATGGATTCCCCGTTCAGTTCCTACCTCGAACTTGCTCCTCTGCCAACGTGGATGGACGTCATCGCGTGCCCAAAGGAGATCCCAGCTCAATGGCGATTTTCAGCCGCTTAGCCACCCCTTCGTTGGCCTGCGAAGCCTCTGGAACCCTGTCCTCGAGACCCAAGCGAGGTCAGTTTCAGAGTCGACGAGAAACGAGATAGCCTGTCATTTCGCAACGTATAGAGGGATAATCGGGGATTATATTTGCCTTGTGCTCCGCCGGGAAGCTTCGCTGTCACAAAAATGGCCCCTGTTTCAATATTTACGCTGTTCCTAGATCGAGCATAGATGGATACCTTTGACAGGCTCACAAGTAGACAGGAATTAATCAAAATTTTGGTTGCTGGACCGTCAGGTTCGAAAAGCTTCCTTTAAACGATGGACTGACTAGTTGAGACGTAGACACCAAGGAAAAAGAATCAATCGATCGAATCGGGCTGGGATTCGGGGCTGTATTTGTCATGTGACGCGGCGAAGAATCGGTTCAATTAATTGGGCCGCCTCTCGAGCCTTGGAACTCTCTTAGCCAGGGTTTAAGCGCGTTTTAATCAACCGTGGATGATTTCTTTCTCCCCATTAACGACTATACGTCTTTGACAACAATCAGGAGGAACGCTCTGTTTTCTCCCGTTTATCGGGATCCTGGGGGGAGGGAGACGGGTGAAGTGGACAGCGAGGAGGGTACCATAAACGTGGGCGAGATTACGTTGAAGAGGATTAGCTTGCTATACGTGGAACAGGGCGAATTGACAGGCGGTGGGTGGTCCGCGCGAGAATTTCCTAGTTCAAAAGACTATTGTGCAGGAATTTTATTCGTCCCCATCCCGACAACAGACTGATGGAATTCGACGTTTCACGGTTTAATGGAGGACCGTAATATTTCAATAATAGCCAGGAAACAATCCGTCCGCCGATTCTGGACGCGGGATCATCCCGTCTGAAAAACGATACCCACCCCCAGATCGATAGGCATTATGCGTATTGGTTGTTCGCAGCTTTTTCGCCTCTTTTCAACCCTGGCCTTCTGACCCTTTGTCGGAAGCTGTACCTCACCTCCACGGTTTTCAACGGCACGTCTGTTAATTCTCCGCGTTTCCTTTTGAAGTCCCCGATTCGATCTCGATGATTGATCTCGACGAGCAGCGCAGGGGCTGACGGGCAACAAAAGTGTTGATTAAAATTAAGAGCAAACGTTCGTGGACGTTGAAGTTTCGAGGTTAAATAACACCAAGTCGGTATTTCTAATTTTATTTCCAGGTTTTAGGTGGTTTCGAAGAGTCAGGCGCGATGGGTTTGATATTCGAATGGTAATTGCAAGCCTGGGAACGTCTGGAACAGCGTTTCATCTAGACAAAACGCTTTCAGTGTATTCGCCAAGGGTGTGTCTTTGAGGGAGGTTGATTGAAATGATAATTAAGAGATAAAGTTCTAAGAGATTCGTCGAAATACCGGTGCTTAAATTATTCCACGTAATATTCCCCAGTGAAACATGTTACTGAACATGTCGGCGTGGATGGCATCCTTATCAAACAAAGGGCTAAATGACTTAATCGCAGAAATAACTGAGGATACAATCTTGGAGCAACAGAGGATATTACTATTTCCAATTTGCTTTCACCGATTTAGTTTCAAAAATAGTATTTTATAGTGTCCCGTACGCTTCGCATATTTTGACAGTTTTAATCTTAGAGTGCTAAGTTCAAGTCAAATTAATTTCCTATGGATAGCGGTGACTTGAAATTAAATTGATTCCGTGTTAATAGAGGTGACTCGAAGTCGAATAACAGATAACAGAATTTTAATTTAAATAAAATATATATACCTTCATCCAAAAGTCTGTCAAGGTGATGTCATGTCACTACTAGCGATACAGAGTCAATTTTACTATGATTCACTACTATTGACAGGGAGACAATTTGACCTGAAGTCACCATTATTTATAGAGAGTCAATTGGACATCATATTACCACTTGTGCTGTGAAAATAGTGATCATCACTTGAAGATTAAGTCAGGGTTAACACGTTAAGTGTTACTCAGGGACTAACCCAGACTAGGACTAAAAGGTGCTAACTTTTGGTGTTAAATTCTTCGCCATCTTTGGACCCAACGTTTGGGAATTCCTGTTATAATAATTGGTACAGTATTTCCGAGTTTAATAAACACTTTGCCCGCCACCGGTGCTCATTTGACGGTCGAGTTTGGGCCTGAACGGAACGGCAAGCAAAACGGACTGGGCACGTAACGCGTTAAGTGGCCATGAAATCATCAGTCGCCACTTGATAAAATTCTAAACACTGATATTAATCGATTCCTTCGATTTAAAATAAGGTAACAATGCGTAGAATATTAATTCTTTGACTGCCACGTCGAAATCACATGTTTCCCTCAGGACGCCATAGGAGTGCACCGCTAGATGCAAGACATGATCTAATATTTCTTGGATGTTCTAATAAAAATTTTTAATCGTTCAATGGAGCACTTTTTATTCCAAAGTATCTTCTATTTAGTGGTTATACTCAAAATTCACTAACTGTCAATTTTCAGAATGTAGTTTAAGTAGTTCAAGCGTAGTTAAGTACAGAAACCATGGCTGGTTATGTATGACCAGTGTGGCAGACAAAGTGTTAAAATAAAATAATTCCTCGTGTTAATTCACACACGATTTCAAAAATATCGTCAATTTTATAACATAAGATCCGGGAACTATTATTTTCCCGCAGGAAAGAATCTCAGAAAATTAATCAATGTCTTCTATACGTCTCCGGTATTTCCTTAATAATTTCTTTAAAAAATCAAAGAATTTCTTGCACACAATGACCACTCGAAAAACCATCCGTTCCCAAAGAATCGCTTAGTAACTGAAACGCTGGTTGCAGCGATAACGAAAGACGCTGCGAAACCCCGTGGACCAAGCCGTCCGTCCACCTGTCCGTACAGCGGTTCCCTCAATTTCCGTCAGTCTTCCACCCTTCGTCGCCCCTCGGTGCACGGGGAGGCGTTGTTATCGGTTTTTCGCCTGGCAGCGAATAGAATCGTACGTGCCTGCACAAACGTTTTCGCCCGTGGCTGTATGGCCGAACCGTGTACCTTTTGTCCGTCGTTTGTCCCGATTCCCTGCGCCGTTCGTGCACGGCCATCGAGCATCCAGGGACGTCGTCTTTCTCCTCTCCCCCCGATAAGCAGCCCTTTCCTCGCCTCGTTGCTCCCTTCGACGCCGCGCGAAAGCTTCCCCCGGGAGGACGGTCCTCCTGTTCTTCCTCGCGACTGGCTTATCGTCAATGTTTAATCCACCCCTTCCACCCCGTGCAGGGGTATCTTTATTTCCATCGCAATACGACGATCGAAGGGACAGGGTGGCGCAAAGCGACGGGAAACGATTGAATTGTAAAGCTCCACGAAGGAAACCCTGCAAGGGAAAGGGGGTGGCACGGGGGTGGATTAGACAACCGTGCTCGCCCTTTCAGCCACCGTTTCTTAGGTCTCCGCGAGTCTCCCATAGCACCTTGCATTTTTCTAACCAGAGATATCGATTTCGAGACATTCGGTGAAAGCGCGGGTGAGGAATTTCTCCAACCATCGTCTGGATGTTCGTCTGAATCTTGACACACGAAGGGTCCTTCGAAACAGTTCGATTTTAACCTCCTAGGCACGAT
This sequence comes from Eufriesea mexicana, assembly GCF_001483705.2. Taxonomy (NCBI): domain Eukaryota; kingdom Metazoa; phylum Arthropoda; class Insecta; order Hymenoptera; family Apidae; genus Eufriesea; species Eufriesea mexicana. The sequence continues at coordinate 234,421 of NW_016908917.1, forward strand.
GCGTCACTATAGTGGAATTCGCGGATGTCATCTTTCCGAACGACGCACTATAGTTGTTTACCCTAAAGCCTCAGTTGCTCACCGTTTGAATTAACCCTTTGCACTCGAGAAGTGATCTACAGTCACCGTTTCATGAAATTTGGAAGATTAATCAATATGTCAAATTTAATGTAACGTAACAGTGTGCGAAGTATCGAAGTGAAATAATTCTACAATCCTATTATTATACAATTCTTTATTTACTGCTCTAAAAAGAATCGTCAGTTTTTTAGTAGAGAATGTTTGAATTTCTACTCTTCTTTATCCAAAAAATTGTCGAGTGCAAAAGGTTAAATGTCGTTTTCATATGTTTCGTTTCACACCTTTTTTACCTCCACAACGTTTTATAACAGTGTTAACAATATACAGACAGAATACAAAGTCTTTGATTTTATTACACCAGTGTCACACATGCAGTGCTGAATCGTTTACGCGGAATTCGCGTTGAACTTTGTCATAGAGAGAAACAGTCTAGCGCAAAATGCAACTGTGCCTAAGAGGTTAATATTCAGGAATCTGTCAGGGTAACCGGAGATCGTGGATCCTGTTCTTCAACTGTTTCCTGGTTTTTGGATAATAATTCTGAGCGAAATGGCAGTATAGTTTGTATATAATAAACAAATATAAACGACAACTCTACGAATTATCGAATAACAATTCTTAATCTACTTCTTGTACAAATTTTCTTGACACTTATTAGAACTCTATCTTCGAGACACTTTATACGACTCGTACTCTTGACAGTCATTATAACTGTGGGGGTTGTTGCCAATTTGAAGTCTTCTGCTGCTTATCCTTCATGTTGTCATGGCTACCTAGGTGTCTGTTCATCAGGTAAGCAACTAGGAAGGACGAAAAAGGAAAAAGAAGGATGCATTTATGACCTGGGCCTGCTCGGGTACTTGTCACTAAGGCTACCTAGTGGGCCCATGCCTCAGACGTGGGATGCTATTAGCGGATGTAGAATTTGTATTTATAGGATCGATTCTCTATAGCGAGAGCGCGTGAAAGATGGTCGTCACACAATTCTGTCAACCCTGACTCTTCGCACTCTGCTCTCATCGTCATTTACGTTCCTTCTTCGCCACGCTAAAGGTCTCACCAATGGCTTTCCCAGCCAAAGACCTGGACATTGTTCCCTGGACTATCGTTTCCTCCAAGGAAGGATGCATTTATGACCTGGGCCTGCTCGTGGACTTGTCACTAAGGCTACCTAGTGGGCCCATGCCTCAGACGTGGGATGCTATTAGCGGATGTAGAATTTGTATTTATAGGATCGATTCTCTATAGCGAGAGCACGTGAAAGATGGTCGTCACACAATTCTGTCAACCCTGACTCTTCGCACTCTGCTCTCATCGTCATTTACGTTCCTTCTTCACCACGCTAAAGGTCTCACCAATGGCTTTCCCAGCCAAAGACCTGGACATTGTTCCCTGGACTATCGTTTCCTCCAAGGAAGGATGCATTTATGACCTGGGCCTGCTCGTGGACTTGTCACTAAGGCTACCTAGTGGGCCCATGCCTCAGACGTGGGATGCTATTAGCGGATGTAGAATTTGTATTTATAGGATCGATTCTCTATAGCGAGAGCACGTGAAAGATGGTCGTCACACAATTCTGTCAACCCTGACTCTCCGCACTCTGCTCTCATCGTCATTTACGTTCCTTCTTCGCCACGCTAAAGGTCTCACCAATGGCTTTCCCAGCCAAAGACCTGGACATTGTTCCCTGGACTATCGTTTCCTCCTTTAGAACGTTCTAAAAGCTGCGCTTACACGGTGGAAAAGTAGATGCTGCATAATTAATTCCACTTTGGGGTCGCGACGAATATGCACATGCAATCTCGTAGTAAGAAATACCAAGTGAAAGACGCAAAATAACCAAATATTCGATCCAACCACCATACCACCCCATAACAAATTATTTTTTTCCCGTTGAAGCGAATGAGGAAATATATCAGGAAAGCAGCTGAGAGGAAGGATCTCTGTCTGACAGAAAAATGGCACCGGGGTCCCAGATTGCCGCGCCGCGTACGTAATTGTAAATAACGCTTCGGTGTTATTCGCAAGTTTTATCTCGGGGCGTTTCCGCGGAAAGCGTCGCGGCAATTGCCGCGGAGCTCTATGCGAAAAGTTTCGACGTTCAAGCGCAGCCACTCGCTTCGTTTCCCGTGCCTTATCTTCATTACGGCCGCTGGATATTAGGCGGCGAACTTCAGCCCCGGATAAATAAAGCATAAGGGGGTTGGGGCTGGACTGCGAGGGGGCCGGAGTGAGCGTCGCGTTGCCCGATAAAAAATACATTCGCGAACCGGCGAAAAATCCGGCCGGACGCTTGTCGTTCGCCTCGCCCATGCCGGAGGCAAACGCTTTTAATCACCGCGAACACTCGCGATGAAAGTTTCGTGTTCTAAATGTAAGCCAAGCCTGAAAAGTTGTTGCTCTGCTTAACGACTCGTAACTCGATACCTTTTTTCACCCCGTCCCCTTTTTATTTAAATCCCTGCCTTTTCCCCCCAATTTTCCTACGTATCCTGCGTGGCTCGCCGGACGCAACTCGGGGATGAATGTCCTTTCACGCAGTGTCGAGTTTTATGCTGCGACAGATGCAGTTCCGAAGTTGCTACTTTTAGGATTATCCGCGTTTTTGAGCAGTAGGTATTTCGCGATGACCACGACCACGTCTTTCGAGAGGTTTAGTGGCTTCAGTGGGGATGAGGATGGTAGGAAAATTATTTTCCGTTAACAGTGTAGGGGTAGGTATCGCTTCTAAATTTCTTCAGTCTCCAAGAGACTTTATTACTTGTAATAATTGTAAATTAACCCTTCGATTAACTCTTTCACAGCCACGTCGAAATTGCATGTTTCGCTCAGGGTGTCATTGGAGTATTTTTATTATTCATAGCATGCAATGACAAAATAATAAGAAATTAGTCATATGAGGCAACATTCTTACACAATGGAGCGTTTATCTTATTGACGGTCACAGTTGGTAGTGGCTGACAATTGACAAACACGATCCTCTATTCACTACGTCTCGACTACTACCCTTGTTGCGGCCCTAGGACCGCAATGTCCCAAGTCAAGTGGAGGCCTGTTTTGTGCCTCTATTGCAAGGGTCCCTTCACTTCCACATGCTCAGCGTCACCTAACCCATCGTTAGGATAAACCGTGACAAGGACCCATATATTATTCTCCAGGCATAAGAACCCAAATGTTTAAACGACCACCACCACCGAAAGACGCTGAAGTTAGCATACACCTCCAATATCATACCAACCAATGAGAAGACAGTCGATCCTTATAAAACTACCATCAAGGCAGTCACAAGAAGATTCTCAGTAAAACCTCCATCAAGACCACATCAAGATTCTCTCTAAACTCCATCACGACCACATCAGCAATCGAGGCCCACCAACACTCAGCGCAGGAGACTGTCAACACCAACCAGGTCTACCTCTATCAAGTTAGAGTAGGCCTCATCCCAAGCATCATTGCCGCAGCAGCGTAACGGGCCTTACAACCCCGTGAAACTCCACGAGCGAGTTGCAGTGTTCGGGACGCAACAACCCTATCTATATGCCTAGCGCCCTTATTTGAACCATACACTCTATTCTCTTTCACACGCATCTTTTCCCACGCACTCTTCCAACCTTGCCTTCAGTGGATCACTTAGCCTAAACACTCAGACGCATTCCTAGACTTCCACTCCTCGCTTGAAATCGATTCTCCCATAAACATCCCGTTCATACGATTCTTGCGCGCGGTCACTCATCCTTCCGCACTCACTCCAGATAACACCCTGGACTCCAGATAACGCCAAACCCGATGTTATAAATATATTGTTGTCATCACCCGATATTAAGGTGGGACAATCTTTATCTACTCATTACAGCAGTCTCTAGCGATCTTGAGCAAACTTCAAGAGGTCTATAAGATAGTGTCTAAGAAGTAAAAGTCGAGCCTCTAGTGGGTCTCTAGTTTCGTAGCCGATAATATAAGTGTAAGATCGGGGTGGGTGGATGGGTTAGAGTAATGTTGGTTTACTGCTTCTTATAATACAATAAATTTATACTTATTGGCTACGAAACTAGAGACCCGTTACGGGTACGCTCGACTTTTACTTCTTAGACGCTATCTTGAGGACCGTGAAGGACTGGTGCTGCCCGCGCCCTTGCACCCTTATTTAAGCATTCACATAACTAGAGACCCACTACGGGTACGCTCGACTTTTACTTCTTAGACGCTATCTTAAGGACCGTGAAGGACTGGTGCTGCCCGCGCCCTTGCACCCTTATTTAAGCATTCACTATGTCCCTTTCCATACCCAGGCTTTCCTTCGCAATCGTACTTCTTTCCCACGCAACCTCGGTGGGCGCGGTACTACAATCACTCTGCAGGCATCTCTAATCTTTCCCTCTAACATAAACATTCGTTGAAATCGATCCTCTCTTTCGTTCTGGGTCCAGACACACTTGCCATCCTCCCAGGGCCGTACTCATTCCAATCCCACGTAAGTATAAGCTCATTGTATTTTAATAAGTAAAGCAACGCGATCCTACATAAATACTTTAACACCGAATTCTATCGCGACAAGAATGATCAGGGAAAACTATTGTACCTTATCCGAGGAAAATGAAATTCTTTCACTTAGCCTCGAGATTCCTCTCAGCCGCCTGTCCCTCCCTTGACAGGGGAAGTGTCATGGAACAGGCGAAGCGTGTTTTCGGACAAGCACGACGCGACGATGGTTAAGAATGGCTTAAAGCAGAGCAATATGCGAAAGCGTGGAGGGTAAGAGGGGTATAAACGTGACTCGTAAAAATTCCCAGGTATTCCAAGATTTACGATTCCGCCTCACATGTTAAGAAGTTCGCCAACTTCGGGCCGAGACATTCGGCGCGCTCGAGATTTTCCAAGATTCCGCGAGAGGACTTTCGACTCGGGAATAATGGCCCCCCGGAACGGTTTCGATCCCGGTGCGTAATTGAATCGCCGTGAAATTTGCCACGGGCAGGAACTCAATTTACAAGTACGCGCTCGAAAGGGATTGCCGCGTGTTATCGCGGATCGAGCGGGCCATTTCCAGACTTTTCTCAAACGTGCTTCGATTTTTCAGCCCACGGCGATTCTTCCATTCCCCGCTTTATCGTTTCTATCTCTCTCCCCGTATTTTCCCGCTTCGAACCTATCGTGGCCCCGATGGAAAAAAGCCTTAACCTTCGCGTCGAGGATTCCGGCGCTGGAGATTTTTCTCCCTTCGAATTCCGGGCGAAATTTACGAGCTGGCTCGTTCGGCTGGACCCCTCGGATAGAGACCCTTCGCTCGGATGAAAGCTGCTCGCGTGTTTATCTACGGCCATACACTCGCCGCGCGTCATTACCGATATTTGTAACGGCGATCGAGCCGAATTTATAACTGTACAGGACATTAAGCTCGTCGCGCACGAGCTTGCGAGCAAACGGAATTCAAATTTATATTGCACGGAGACGGAGACAACCGTATGATTCGCGTGCTTTCCAGGGAGAACATGGTTGCTGGATACTTGCGATCGTTCGAGATTTAGTATCAATCCGCTTCGCGAGTATCCACCGGTCGTTCTCGTTTCTAACAACGAGGATTCGGTTGCAGTTGTAATTTAACTATCTTATAAACTCGCGGGGAAAATTTAGGATTCGGACAGTCGGTTCCGGAATGTCAGGAAAAACACCACTGTCGTTAAGAGCCGGATGCGAGGGTATGCAGATGGCCGGTCGTAAAACGAGCCGCCATAAAGCGCCACGCCTCGTAATTACTGCCCTCCGACTCGCAGTAGTAGCGGAGCGTTGCTGGTCAGACGCGTGCTGGTCAGACGCAAGGATCGAGCTCTGTTATCTACGTCATTATGCCGTATTCTTCTTTCCATCTGCCCTAATATTGCCCCATTTTATCCCGTTTTTATCTTACTTTTATCTTCTCCGTGGAATTCTGGGCCTATAAATTTCGCCGCGTTGGCAGGAAACCTTCTGCCCATTTGGCGATTTTGTATTAGGCGAGTATTATTCTAAAGGAGCTCTCACACTGATAGAACATGGAGATAAAGAATTTTTCCCATGAATGCAGGAATATATGCTATTAGAAATTAATAGAAATAGAAATAAATATAATATAAATAGAAATAGAAATTAAATTAGAAATAAGCTCGGAGGCTTATTTTTAAACTTCGATGGCCGATTATAGTTATTCAGAAATATAAATAATTATAATTATGGATATATATAAACTCGGGACATTCTTGCCTAATTTTTAAGATGAAAATGAACCTGCTATCATTTTTACTTTTCACGTAATAATTAATGTTAGACAGAAATGACGTGTTCTTAGAGAAACTCACATTTCTCGAAAATTATGGGTGATAGCGCAATTTCGATTTCGGATTCGCGTCGAGAAAAGTAAACTGTATGGGAATTATATATTGGATATTGCAGAGTACGGAAAAAATAAAAATTTGTTGACCAGTGTTTTCTATTTCAACGTAACAGAGGGTGGTATCGGAAGGCAGAGGGTTAATATGCACAGCGATTTTCCCGTGAAATTATCGTTCGAGCTAAAAGGAGACTTGCACGTGCACAAAGGAGGAATCTATTAATTGACCTAGTCCTCCGTTCGACGAGATTGGTCCGTCAATTAACGTCAGCTTTTCTAATAAACGAACACGACGATAGAGAAAATTCCGGCCGATAATAATAATCGCAACAAGGAGCGCAAACATTCTTCTTCACTCCCTCTCCCTCAAGCTTCTCTATTTTTTCCCTTTTCTTTATTTCCCCGCCCTCCACCCCTGCCCCGTCCCTCCAGCTGGTACTTTTTACTCCGTTCCTTTTGTTCGACGAGTAATTATTCGCAGTGCCGACAAACTACCCCGGCCCGGCAATTTCATTCTCCCCCGGCGGCGCTCTCGAATTCCCGGCCACTCGCCGATTTTTCTGCACGATTTCCCGCGGGAGGAGAACGGCCGCGAAAGAATTCGCGAAAACAAAAATCCTGCGAGGATAACCGAATGGAAATTTGGCCGCTAGCACGCTGGAATATACTCGATTGACCCGTTATCCAGCAGCTTTGCGCGCTTTCGATTTTCTGACCCCGGCCTCTGCCACTCCACGAGCACCGAATTTTTTACGATATTTCCAAGATTCCGCTCGACGTGTGGCAACAGTAAACAATTCCACCCTGTCGAAGAAACGATGTTTAGAAATTAAACGTCGAAGAATTTATATTTTTTCGGAGTATGGTTGAGGATATACCGAATTTTCCACACAAAAGGTCCTCGTTTGACAGGGTTCATCATCGATGGGGAATTTAGAAATTAAACGTGGAAGAATATTTTTTTTTTTTCGAAGTATCGTCGAGGATACACCAAACTTTTGGCAGGAAAGGTACCCGTTCGATATGGTTCAGAATAGATGAGAATTTAAAAATTAAACTTGGGGGAATATTTTTTTCTTTTTTTTCGAAGTATCGTGGAGGATATACCAAACTTTTTGCAGGGAAGATCCCCATTTGACATGGTTCAAAATCGACGGGAATTTCAAAACTAAACGTAGGGGAATTTTATTCCGAGTATGGTTGATGATGTACCAAATTTTCCCCAGAAAAGGTCCCCGTCCGTCATGGTTCATTATCGACAGGGAATTTAGAAATTAAACGTCGAAGAATATTTCTTTTCTTTTTCGAAATATCTTCGAGGATATACCAAAATTTTGGCAGGGAAGGTCCCCATTCAACACGATTCATAATAGATGGGAATTTAAAAATTAAACATCGAAGAATATTTCTTTTCTTTTTCAAAATATCGTCGAGGATATGCCAAATTTTTGTCAGAGGAGGTCCCTGTCCGTCATGGTTCATAATCGACGGGAATTTCAAAATTAAACGTAGGGGAATTTTATTCCGAGTATGGTTGATGATATACCAAATTTTTCCTAAAAAAGGTCCCCGTCCGTCATGGTTCATTATCGACAGGGAATTTAGAAAGTAAACGTCGAAGAATATTTCTTTTCTTTTTCGAAATATCTTCGAGGATATACCAAAATTTTGGCAGGGAAGGTCCCCATTCAACACGATTCATAATAGATGGGAATTTAAAAATTAAACATCGAAGAATATTTCTTTTCTTTTTCAAAATATCGTCGAGGATATGCCAAATTTTTGTCAGAGGAGGTCCCTGTCCGTCATGGTTCATAATCGACGGGAATTTCAAAATTAAACGTAGGGGAATTTTATTCCGAGTATGGTTGATGATATACCAAATTTTCCCCAGAAAAGGTCCCCGTCCGTCATGGTTCATTATCGACAGGGAATTTAGAAATTAAACGTCGAAGAATATTTCTTTTCTTTTTCGAAATATCTTCGAGGATATACCAAAATTTTGGCAGGGAAGGTCCCCATACAACACGATTCATAATAGATGGGAATTTAAAAATTAAACATCGAAGAATATTTCTTTTCTTTTTCGAAATATCGTCGAGGATATGCCAAATTTTTGTCAGAGGAGGTCCCTGTCCGTCATGGTTCATCATCGACGGGAATTTCTCTGGCGTGGGGTCTCGCGGGAGAATCGGGGGGTGCGATCTATCGACGCCCGTGGAACGGAAGTCCCTCGGGGGGTGAGCGTACGCGACGTGCGATTGCCTTCGATTCTTCGTACTTTGGCGCGCGTGCATCGACATCCTGGACCCGTTCTCGCGTGAAATTGCACGCGGAGAGAAACTTTTCAGCAGCTCGGCAGGGTTACGCTTAGTTTGGGCGCGATAAACGAGCGGGGCTGACTCTTGGAAAATTTCCCCGCGCTGTTGACTGTCTCGAACAGCCTGGGGGTTGTTCCGCGACGAGTCGAGCCAGTGTGTGTCTTGGGTCTGGGCTTGGATCAAAGGAATCCGGGTTACCCGTGTTCCTCCTTCCTACCTCCGCGTTATTGCGGTAGTAAATATTAGGGACTGAAGAATAATTCTCAGACGAGGTATTTATCGATTCATCTCGATGCTTGCGGAGAAAGGAAGCTTTGAGCGAATAGTAAATTGTAGTACACAAATGGCAGGAATTATTGAGTTAGTTACGAATAGATGATTACAAGGTACTTGGGACAATCGTATCGACGAACATACACCACATCAAATAGCATAACTCATCTGCAAAACACGTCTTATAAATACGACCTACAGTACTGGCTCAGTAAATACAGATGAACATTTATTATAATACAGAGAACTCCCTTATACAATTATATAGTGATTAGGATATATATATATAGAGAGAGAAAAAGAGATTCATTCAACATACTATTTCTATATATAGGACCAACATCCAAATTTTGCAGGAATAGGTGTTAATCCTATGCACTCGACGACTGTTTGGCCAAAGAAGGATAGGAGTTCAAAAATTTTCTGTTAGAAAGCTGACGATATTTTTCTGAGCAGGAATAAGAAATCGTATGATAATTAACACGTAGAATTAATTGATTTCGATACGTCGCACACCGTTACATTATCGGAAAGTGACATATTTATGAATATCGAGCTTCGAAATTTTATCAAATGGCGACTGAAGGACGCCTCTCGAGTGCAAAGGGTTAAAACACGTCTTATAAATAGGACCTACAAACTGGCTCACTAAACACGGATGAACATTTATGATAATACAGAAAACTTCAATTATATACCGTATTCGAACTAATTTCAACGTGTAATTTTTAACTATCTGTCACCATTGAAATAACAAACCCTATAGAGTGAAGCCAAGCATTTTTGATCGCACTACCTTCATGTCTGTATTTTTAATTATATACCGTATTCGAACTAACTTCAACGTAAATATTTAGGTATCTGTTACCATTGAAATAACAAACCCTATAGAGTGAAGCCAAGCATTTTTGATTGCACTACCTTCACGTCTGTATTTATAATTATATACCGTATTCGAACTAACTTCAACGCAAATTTTTAGGTATCTGTCACCATTGAAATAACAAACTCTATGGAGTGAAGCCAAGCATTTTTGATTGCACTACCTTCACGTCTGTGCTTCCAATTATATACCGCATTCGAACTAATTTCAACGTATAATTTTTAGCTATCTGTCACCATTGAAATAACAAACTCTATAGCGTGAAGCCAAGCATTTTTGATTGCACTACCTTCACGTCTGTATTTCTGATTATATACCGTATTCGAACTAATTTCAACGCAAATTTTTAGGTACCTGTTACCATTGAAATAACAAACTCTATAGCGTGAAGCCAAGCATTTTTGATCGCACTACCTTCACGTCTGTATTTCTGATTATATACCGTATTCGAACTAATTTCAACGCAAATTTTTAGGTACCTGTTACCATTGAAATAAGAAACCCTACAGAGCGAAGCGTCCAACTCCTATTGTTTTCTATTGCAAAATCTGCGCCACGGGAAAATTGTCGTCGCGGAAGTTCGCCACCAACCCCTATCCCCATAGAGAAAAATACAAGCCGTGTCGTGAAGCAGCCGAATCGTTCGCATGCCGTCAGGTCGACGATAATATCGTCCAAGTTGTTACCAACTCCCGCCTGCCGATAAGACCCTCCACTTATCCCGGCGAAAAATCTTCAGCCAGCAGAGGCAAAACTTGGACGAAACTGTCGTTCCCGTGGAAACACGTACGCGTGCCCGTTGGTGGAAGGGAACGTCGCATAAAGGCGACGACCAACCCCCATATCGGGGACGAACGGTCTGATAAGACGGCTGGCTCTCGTTCCACGCCGGGAAACAAAACCTTCCCCTGCTCCACCAGGCTCGGAAGTTGCCTGCAAATATTTGGGGGTGTCTGCAGGCGAGACTTCCGTCGCGGCGATTGGCAGACTCGATTTTCCACCGATTGCGCGGAGTGCTTTAGCCCTCGCGAGGGATCGAGGGATTTTTGCGGAGCTAATTGGGCTGAATTGGGGGTTGAAGATAAGCTCCGTTGGTCGAGTAATTGGTCCGATTCGTCACTCCGTGGTCCACCTGACAATTTATGGTGTTTGTAATAGGCTCTGCAATTGTTATTTATTTCACTGAACCTATAATTAACTCGTTTGGCAGCTGCTTGCTCGATTACTGGCGTGCAGTTGCTATATTCAGTTGTCAGTTGGGTTTATGAACTTGCTATGTTCGTAATTTACCGTGCCAACTTTATTATCGATTTAATACTCGCGGTTATCCGATTTGCATTCCATAATTGAAATTATTAACGACGAATATGCAACGTTAGGGGATATTTCTATCACCAGGTAGATTCCTTTGGTAAGGACAAAAATTTACAAACTGTCGTATTTATACCATCATAAGAAACAGGTGTTTTCCACCCTCTGAGAGTTAAGAGAAGAGTGATAAAGTGAAAGTAAAAATGCAGGAACAGTAACAAAACCCAGGTCCATCGATTACAGTCGAGATTGAAGAAAGGGAACTTAAAGAAAGCACAGAAGAAATCCCTTTTCTTCAGACCAGGATTCACTACACTATTTCTAATAACCATTACGAGATCTTGGGATCGTTTCAAACAGCTGTCAATAATCCCACCTGTCCTAATAAATTACTATAATCACCTGCATCTCGTTAACGCTCGTTTGCCTGTAAAGTGCACTTTTGGTAAACCGAAAAATAAATCACCCTCGTATACTTCGCTCGTGCTAACTTCGCCAAGCCCCTAACTTCAGCAGCAGCTCGAAAACCACGTTCCTCGAGCAAGCTCCAACTTCCACCTCGATTATTCCCAACGAAACGAATATAAAAGGAACCCGAAACGAATTCGAGAAGCGAACGTTAAATCGCAGAGTGTTTCGCGGCATGAGGCAAGCTCGAAAGCTCATCGCGAGGTCGAATAAAGAGCTTGCGCGGTAGCCGAGGATATCCTACCTTAGGCTAGGTGGCAGAGGATCTCGAGGCGGAAGTCGCGTGCTTATCGTCGCCAGTTTGTTCCACGGTGGGTGGGAAGATGGGACAGCGACTCTGCGGACATTTCCCAGCGGAAACGAGCGAGGGGATTCCGCGTGGCATCGAAATGGCGATCGCGAGGAGAAGCCTGGTCTCGCGCGTGCAACTCCCACGCGGAATGCCGGCCGCGCGCTGCCAGCCATTTCTGTCACGCCGATCGCGGATATTTCAAGGAAACAAATTCGCCTCGATCCCCGACGCCGATTTTTCTCTCTGCCTCGCAGACTTTCCCCGATACAGGCTGCGAGCTGAAATTTGTTCCTTGTCCCCGGTTGGATTGGCTTCGTTCTGAAAGCGATCGATCCGACGGGGCTTCGTTCAGCCACTGTCGACGCCGGGATTGAAATTCTTCCGAACGATCTTTATCGAGTTTCCCTCCGCCTGTTATTAGCGAATTCTGTTCCGATACCGATCTAGTATCGGCTTCTTTCTTCATCTCGCGCGAGTTTGCGGGAGCTGAGAGTCTGAGTGCCTTCGGGCAGGAATTTTGTTACGAAGACGTTGAAACTGCAGGGACTCGAATAACTCGCAATTGTTTATTGTGTATCGAGAGAAGGTAGAAATGTATTTCATGTAACAGTTGAAGATAATCTCTATTTGAGGCCTATAGGCACTTTGTCATGTTAATTTTTCTCCCTCTAATAAGGCTCCATGTCTAAACTCTGTCAAACGACTGTCAAACGCAAACGAACACCCACAGAAAGAATGGACGAAAGGGACGAAAAGGGAAAGGGTATCAGGAAAGGCCCTTTCAGGTCCTGGGCCTGCTAACGAATTCTTCGTGTAAGGCTACCTAGCAGGGGATATCAGTGACAGATGAGGAATTTCTATGTGGATATAGGAAGCAGGGGGCAAGCAGATTGAGTACTTTCCAGGGACCTCCAACCTGTAGGTAAAATTGGTAGAACTTGCTCTCACTTTAATGAAAAATACAAAGTACATTTGTAGGACATTTTCTAGTGGAAGGAACATTTATGACAGTGTCCAGAGGAATGAAAGTCTAGGTACGCGTTCGAGTGTTAATGGTACATGGCCCACCGAGAGCGAAGTTGCTGAGGATGAGAGCATGAGTTTGAAAGGAGAGAGAGTGCTAGTTTAAATAAGGGCGTTAGGACGAGCGAGTTCAGTTAGAGTCAGTTAGACTCAGTTAGAGCGTTGGAACAGAGTCACTGTGCCAGAGCTAGTTAGTGCCAATTCGGAGAGTGTTTTTAGAGCCAGTGACAGCGAATAGAGTTAGAATTAGCCTTGTATTCATCCACATCTCATCTCACGACTTCCAACTATTCCATTCTTTAATTAATCAACGACTCTTTTCGAATGCTTTTGGGCCCTGCTGGCTTCCATCCCTCTACAAAATTGGGGCCTTATCCGAGATTGAAGAGAGTTCTATATATTTGTACGAAGAATATTGAAGCAACAAATCCAAAAATACAGTATCCAAGTAATAAATAAACTCTCGCTTTCTCTCACCCCTTTTTCTCACGTGATAAATAGTCTTTGACAGTTCTTAGAGGTCTGACGACTCTGGAATATTTCTCAAACGACTTTCACTCACAGAACCTGCTCGAAACCCTCTAGTGGTAGTGCAAGGAGACTGCCATAGTCATTTTTCGAGTCTCCACGAAGCCAGCCAGGGACGGGGTAGACTTGGCGTTAAATTTGAGAAATTATCCCCTTATTCGCGCCGAGGCAACGAGGAAATAAATCGAAACGCGCCACACCCTGGCTCGTTCAACGGATAGGATAACGAGGCGAAGGAGCACGTCGTCCCGGCTCGCTTCGTTATCCCCGGCCATTTTAATTCTCGCTTTTTGTTTCACCGTACGACTCGAGTTCTCCTTCGATCTCGTTACTTTAATCCGGCCCGCCGTCGAGGAAAAGGGGAAACTCGCGTTCCGGACACCGATCTTCCTGTTCGATCAATTAAGGAACAGCGGTCTGGGATCCTGAGATAGCCTGGGTACCAACCCTCGCGCCGGTCGATATTCGATTTATTCGCGGGCGCGTGACCTTCGTGGAGGTGTCTGCGGAAATTTATGTCGTGCTAACTACGTTTCGCTATCTACCTCGGTATCAGCACCGTGAGCGGGCTTGAAAGGAAACAGCTTGAGATAGGAGGGGAGAATTAACAGCAGCACGATCCATATTACCGATCGAGATTAAGAAAAATAGCCAGGCCCATTGAGGAAATTAGAAGCTCGAAGATTCGCGATGGGAAGCGAGGAGATGACACGATTATGTACAATTTATGCGAGAAATCTCCTATTTTGATCTATGGACCACGTGTATTCGTTTATGTGAAAATGAATTAGTATTTAGTAAGATAAACGACCAAGAAATGACAAAAATGAGCAAGAAATGAAATAATAATTTGTTTAAATAATATATTAAAAATTCGTCATAATTATTTCTACGTAGTTATATTGTCCATGTGAAAAGCTATATTTCGCAGAAAAAATTTTGATTCTAACCCTCCTGGTTCCCGAGATATTCCAAAAATATGTTTTCCACCCCTATCTTTAAGGGCTGATTCCACCCCTTCGATGGGGACGATGGTGGATAAGAAAAATACGTGTCAAATATATTTTTGAGAACTATCTCTCGCATAAATTTTGTCAAAATTGACGCGTGTGGGTTGAATATGGTCCCTAGAATGTGTCAATGCGAGGTAGAGAAAAATTGTGCAAACATGAACGTGAACGTGTCTGTTGGCATAGCTTAGAGAAGCTGCAGCCTAAGTGCGTTCGTGGATGTGTTCTTCCAAATCCAAACAGTGCCTGTCCAAACCAAATGAATCGATTCCAAATACCGATTAAGAGTGTGATCGCTATGGACCTAGTCCCATTTATCCCTTCAATCGTAACATCAGTTGGTTCGAGTGATGATAGGTTTGCTGTCAAGGTACCCTAAGCACACAAAAGAACGAATACTGTACGAAGACACTGAAACGATTATTCAATGTTTCAATGTATCCAATGGATTCTCAAAATATCACGATTAGAATTTTACAGTTTTCTATCTTCTTGACAGTTTCAAGCTTCCTAGTTAGACACGAATATTTGACAGATATCTAGGCAAAAATCAGCGTTCTTATATCTCCTATCGAGCTATCGTAACCTGTCCCACGGAAACAAACTTTCCACTCACAGAAAATCCCAGGGAATTACAGATTCTCTACTGAAAGGATTAGATTGCTCGATTGCAGTTGGAGCCCATGGATCCGTTCATTTCTCTGAGAGATGCGTGGACAATGCAGCGAGGTTAATTAAAAGTTCAGCACGGCCACTTGGCCACTTGGCCTGTTTTCTTAGCCGTGGAAGAGATGCTAATATCTCGAATATGATAATGATGTTGGATATGATGATGTAGCATATGTAAGTACCTGAGAGAGATAGTTATAGGAGTACAAATTTTGGGGCTCGTCAGGGATTTGCGAATTCTCAGAATGATGATGATATCACGATCACGATTAAGATGAAGATGATAGAATGATTATGATTATGATGATACCTATGATACTACGACGAGTACAGTGGTGATGATGGCAGTGTTGATGGCGAATAAAATGGGGGTGGTGACACCGATATGGCGGATATGACAATGACGACACTGACGATGGCGTGACAGCGAATAGAGTCACTGTGGTTACATCGATATGACGGATATAGCGATGATGACGCTGATGATGGCATGACGACGAATAAAATCACTGTGATGTCATCGAAATGACGGGTATGACGATGACGACGCTGACAATGTTATGACGGCAAATAAAGTAGCAGTAGTGACATAGATATGACGGGCATGGCGATGATGACACTGAATTTGGTGTGACGGAGAATAGACTGACTGTGGTGGCATTGGTATGACGGATATGACGACAATGACGCTGATAATAGTATGACGGCAAATAGAATGGCGGCGGTGACATCGATATGACAGATATGACAACAATGACAGTGACAATGGTGTGACGGCGAATAGAATCACTGTCATGACATCGATATGACGGATATAGCGATGATGGCGCTGATGATAGTGTGATGGTGAATAAAATGGCGGTGGAGACATCGAAATGACAGATATGGCGATGATGACGGTGACATCAGGTTGCGATACGATAATGGCGTATACTTTGACATCGAATGCAACGATGGCGACGATGTTGTCACGGTGCACAGGTAGGGTACGAACAGACGTAACTCACGAGCTCAATTTTCAGAATAGTACTAACTTTACTTTGCTCTAGGTTCGGATATTTATAATCGTTTTGATTGGATGAGAGGTTATTGGTATTATGTGTCACGGGTCCAAGGGATGGCTATGGTATCAGTGATTTTTGGGGGCTGTGTCAAAGGTCTGGGACTACTGGTCGGCTATCTTATGGTGCGTCATGATTTGTCACAGGGGCAATGTCTGCGGCCCAATGTTTGTTAACTGCGTCACAATGTCATGGTGTTTTCCCGCGTCGATCTGACGCATTATTCCTGTCTAGGAGGTTGGCTCGCGACGAGGCCTGGTCGGAGTCGCGGGAACGTCATTAGGCTGTTTGTTTCGCTCGCACGTACCCGCGGCGACGTGTCTTCGTGACACGGGCTTAATTAAAGACGCGCCGCGGAGTCCAATCAGCGGGCTGGCTGCTCGTTCGCCTTGGGAAATTCGAGATAATTGAGTCGACAGATGGAAAATAAATAAAGGCGTCGTACTCGAACGTGTCCCGACGTTTTCCCCGGTTATTTTCTTCCAGCGTCGCGAAGAACGGGACGCCTACCTCGCCGGAAGTTCGTAATTAGGCAACGACAGCCCTGATTTGCATCGTTTCGTGCCGCTGCTACCTGATCCTGCTTCGCGAATCCGCGACTAGCTATTCGACATCGCGAGATTTATTCGGCGCGGGATCAATTTCATTAAATTGGGCAAGGAATACCGAATGCAAGAATTATACATTCATGTGCCTCAATCTGCATTTCATTTCATTTCGCGCTTCCCAAGTTACACTCTTGTAATCGAAACGAGATATTTTTGACAAAAGGAGTGGATCAAACTCCTTGGATGTCATTGATTAAATTTTCTCATTACAAATTAAGGATCGATACCAATTTCTGCCCCTTTTTTAACCAACCTTCTGTCAAACACACGGTGTAATTTATTTCTCACTTCGTTTTAACGCTGTATCTCGCTAATTGGAATATCTACTGTACCCAGCACGAGATTACAAAGATCGCAAGCTCGATGTAACAGAGTCTCCGTTGAAATCTGCAGGCTAAGAACTTCAAAGCTGCATCATCCTCCAGAGTATCTAATCAAGAGCCAAATCTGATTTATGTCATCTCCCGTCAGGATACCTCCCGAAGGAACAAATCTAGGTTCTAATCTCGCATTTCAGTATAGACACTCCGACCTCGCCCTAGCCTAAATTACGAATAACATTTTCGAAATATTCCGTGGAACGCAAATTCCGAAACCTTCCGTCCAGGCAAATCCAACTGATCCTCTCTATAATCACTGTTGTCGAGTGCCCTCGGTGATAAGCTAAGTAAGGGTAAGTTGGACCGACTCAACCCTCATCTCTGTACTAGGCACGTAGCTGAAATAGGACCCGGTCGAAAGTTTCGCTCTCGGAATAGCTTAAATTCAACGCAAAACTCAATTCTCCTATTTTCAACGCGTTACATCCAGCTTGCTGCGCGAGAACAACGCAAGTAATTACCTGACTATGAGATCCGATCTGATCCAATTCATTCATTCGATTAAAATTCCCACTGCTGTAACACCGAATTCTACACCAGTAATCGATTCAATGGATAACCCATTTCTTTCCACCTTTTTCATTTTAACTTGACAGAATCTTGCGAAGGTAGTCTTGTTGGTCTCCTGAGGGAGAGAATAGAGTTATATGGGATTTATATCCAGATTCTAAAAATTCTTCCGAGTTCCCGATGGTATCCGTTTCGAGATCCCAGGTGCTCCCTCAGTGAGACAAAGATGGCCACCGTGGGAAGGTTTTAATGGCTCCAAATCCCACATAACCGAGTCTATACCCCTAGGAACACCTTTGAAAGGGACTTTCAAAAGAAAACTAAAGAAAGATTTCCTCAAATTCAAAGATACCTCCACTCACCCCCAAATAAGTCATAGGAATCCTGCACCCCCTGACTGTGAAGCATCGCAACGCGAAATTTGGCAACCGCTAAAAATCTCAATTGCATGCAAAACGATTGCACATCTCGAGGTCCATTGCTCCGAACGATTAGCTGCGCTGTATTCGAAAAAATCTTGCGTTTTTCGTGGAACTCGGCCAATTACCGGGTTATCCGCTAATGAAGCGCGAGGGGTTGGGGTAGGAGAGCGCGTTGCTCGGCTCTCGAGTCTCGTCTCTCGATGGAGGACTTAATCAAAATACGAGCGGCTAATTATGTCTGCACTCCTTACGAGAGACTGCAAACTCGAGTGAGACGCGGAAACATCGACGAGGAGGCTGCAAAGGAGGGTTGAAAGGGAGCCGGGTGAACGGAGACAGATAGACGCGTAGGGGTGGCGCGATAGGGCGTGAGTGGAACGAAGATAGATAGACGCGTAGGGGTGGCGCGATAGGGCGTGAGTGGAACGAAGATGGGTAGCGAATCGTGGGCGTTGGATAGAGATCGACGAGGGGCGGGAAAAGGAGACGTAATTGGAACCGCGGACGCGGAAGAAGCTTCGTTCTCGCTTCGTTCGACGCGCCACAGGGATTCCGGGCCAGCCTGGAAATTAAGAGAACTCGCCTTAATGTTCGACTCGAGCAACAACCGTGTCGACCGCGCTAACTACTTGCAAACACGCGGAGCTGACCGGGAGCGGAACTAGAGCGAGCTTGGAAACGGATTAATCGCGTAGAGAGCTCGACTTCCGACCGGGGTTGGGGTTGCAATCGTTGGTGCTCGCGGTACGTGCGCGATTAGGCAATCTTTCCGGGCTGGATCCTGGCCCCGGCATGATTTTTAATGCTTCTCGAGTGGCACGATTCGTTGCTCAAAGTTTCAGCGCGAACGGGTCAGCGGTTCGAATGGGGTGCACGCGGCGCGTGCAAAAGTCTGTCAAACCACTGGCGATGAGAAAATGGCCGTTCACGCGAGAATCGAAGCGACAGAGCGAATGAGTCAAAGAGATCATGTTAATCCGCTCTGTTCCCCAGCGATTGCAATCGGTTCGAGGTAGATCTCAGTGTTCCTGCTTCGTCTGAACCCTTTTTAAAGCGAGAAGCGGTCAAACGAGGTTCGCGTCCTCTTAGAAACCTAAACTAGCTATTTGACATTTTACCAGAGTTTATTTCGATACGATGCTTGACTGGATGTCATTGATTGTCGAGATATGTAAGTGGTGGGAGCATTTCTTCCTATTGACAGCATGTTGCTTGTAGGGGTGTGTATGGAGTTCGGTGGTTCTCGGTGGAAGTGGAAGTTCAAACAAATTGTTAATTTGCTTTTCAGTTCTTGGGAAATTTTAATCTCTTTTACAGGGGGTTAACTCGGATTGTATTTTAGGGGTCCAGGTGTCCGCGAGTCTTGGGACGCTGGTCGTAAAGGAGTAAACCGTTGTCACCTCGAATCAGGTACAAGAGTGGATGTGTTTACTGTGCTGGTTTCGGTTTCTGACTGTATCTACTCTCCTGTCTTCTTGTATTTTATAAGTTCAGGTGTTGCTGTCATTGGTTGTCAAGGCGTGTAAGTGGTGGGTGCATTTCTTCCTATTGACAGCATGTTGCTCGAAGGGGTGCGTATGGAGTTCGGTGGTACTCGGTGGAAGTGGAAGTTTAAATAAATTGTTAATTTGTTTTTCAGTTTTTGAGAAATTTTAATCTTTTTTACAGGGGGTTAACTTGGATGGTATTTTAGGGGTACAAGTGTCCGAGAGTCTTGAGACCCTAGTCCTAAAGGAGTAAACCGTTGACCCCTCGACTCGGGTCTTCGGTCTTCGAGGGTGAATGTAGGAAATATTATATGAGGTTCGGGTTTTTCGATGGAGGTGAAGGTTCAGAAGGATTCGAGTTAATTGTCTGTCTGCCTATGGAGGATTTGCAAGCTTTTATTAAGAATTGGCTCGGGTGATGGTTGGGTGACGTAAGGGTCCGCGAGTTTGGGAACGAATCTAGAGACTGAACAACCTATGCCTTACGTTTTCATAGAGTTTGCTTCGCGAATTCAAAAATTCCAATTACGTCGACGTTGTAAATATTTCCTTCTAGCTATTTACTATTTACCATTTATTAGGGATAATGGCGCAATAGGTTGTACGAAAAAAGGTTATTTTTAATCCTTTGACTGTCACGCCAAAATCACATGTTTCGCTCAGAACGCCACGAGAGTATTTTTATTATTCAAAATATATAATGGCGAAGTAATAATAAATTGGTGATACAAGACGACATTCTTACCCAATAGAACGTTTATCTTATTGGTGGTTAGGTCTGACCATCGGTGGTACCTTGGTAACGGTTGACAGTCAACTAACTGTCAATTTTCCATCTTGAAACACGATATCTTCGCAGAAACTTTTTCATTTTGTTTAAAATATTCCTCGCTTTGTTCCCGCAGAGGGTCGTCAGGGGGATTTTGCGAGCCGCTCTGGGGGATTCCGCTTGCAGTGATACTCGGTAGATTTTTATTTTTGGTCAGCTCGTGGAACACGTGGATCATCATATACGCGATATTACACTTGCAATTCTTTTTACGTAAGCGGATTCTATGCGTGTTCCACCGTTCTTTGTTTTCCGCTCCAAAGAGATTGCAGTCGTGTCGAGAAGGGTTTTTAGGATTCTACTTTGCTTCCGCTAATGCTTCGTGTGACGCATGCAATATTATGCACGCGATTTGCTTTTCATCTCGAGCGTAGAATTATAATCGTTATCTCCTGTGATTAAGGAGACTACGATTAAAGGGAATTTTCAGCAAGCAAAAATTGAAAATGGCTCGACTAACGAGTACCCAAAATGCGTGGACCACTGCTGTATGCTGTAAAATGAATATCCTCACTCTCAGGGAACGTCGTGTGGAAGTTAAAACATGCGAAAAATTTCTATCAGCCTTGTACAGAGTATCTCCAAAAAGGTACAGTTTCTGCGTATATTTTAACCAAATTGTCACTGTATTTTGCAAATTACCAATTGTGACGATTACCATCGTTCTAGCGAGTGCTCAAAATGCGTGGAACACTGCTGTATACTGTAAAATAAACACCCTAGCTTCTTGAAAACGTTGTGCCAAGCTTAAAACATCGGGAAAATTGCTTTGTTGATGAAAACAGCCTTGTCCCTTCAAGAAAGATACCTCTTCTTCGTATATTTTAACTAAATCGTCACTGTGTTTTGCGAATTACCAATTGTGGTGACCATCATTCTAGCAAGTGCTCAAAATACGTGGACCACTGCTGTATACTGTAAAAGAAACACCCCGGCTCTCCGAGAACGTTGTACCATGATTAAAACATCAGGAAAATTGCTATGTTGATGAAAACAGCTTTGTTTCCTAAAAAAAGATACGTTTACTTCGTATATTTTAACCTAATCGTCACTGTGTTTCGCGAATTATTAATTATTGTGACCACCGGTTCTTACCCTGGCTAACGAATAGATTACTACATCAAGAAAGTTCGAGGACTCGGTAAAAATCTCGGTAAAAACCTTGACAAAGACCTGGGCATTCTAGATATGCAACTTGCCAACCTTCCAATAGTGTCTTTGTCTAATTCGATAATTCACTATAACGTGTATATGACAATTTTACGTCACAGTCGGTCAAGAATCAATGGAATCTTGGGAAGGCGTTTTGCCCCTGAAAATCGCAGTGGAACAGTGAGAGCATTCGGTAATTTAATCCTTAAACTCGCAATTACTGACCGGACGAATCACTTGGGATAATACTTTAACTGCGCAACAGGTTCGCGCAGGCGATAATTATCTGGCAGAGTCCGTAGGAGGCTTCTTCTTCGCGAGTGAAAACGCGAGCAGGGATCCATCGGCGTGGATCCAACGCAACCCGTGCAGCAGGGAAACAGGTCACTCGAGGTATCTCGAGTCGCTGTAATTGCCGACGGAGTTGCCTGTACGCTGATAGCGAGGCATCGCCGACTAATTAACCGGGGAACTCCGTTGCCCGCGCTACTGAAACGCGGATCTCGATAATTGCTGATTAATTTAGCCAGTTCGCGAGCTTCGGGGGTCTGGCCTCGAATTTGAGCGGCAATTTCATTCCATCGACGTCGTTTGTCGTTCTGTCTGCCAATTCCCATCGGCGACTTACCGGTAATCGAGTTTCTTTCCATGACGTGTAATTACGCGTAGATCGACATCTCTAATGAGCTTCCTCGAGACGATCCTTCCTCGCGAAAGGATAACAATGACAGAAGTTAGGTCGAGTTTTGATCTCTGGCAACGGGAGCTTCCGAGTACGAAAGCTTCCTGTACGAAATTGATTCGAAACAGTGTTACGACACTGTCCTCTTTGGTACATTGGCGTAAACGCTTGGACATTCCTCGAGGTAAAGGAAATATGACGTTTGACAGCATGCTTCCGGGATTTTCTGGGGAATTGTATAATACGTGACAGAGCTTGCGGTTTTACGTATCGTGCGTTCGAGGAAAGAAGGCACTGCGTGTTTACAACTACACGGCTGACTAACTCCACTGACACTCCCAAGTGAAGAAGATCACCTGTCATTGTCTTTGACCAACAGCTGTCACTGTCTGTGATCGAGGGAGTGTCAGTGGAATTAATCAGCTGTGAGGATATAAACACGCTGTGCCTTCTTTTCTCGAACGCGCAGTAGGGGGCCTCCTTATGGCTACTGAGTGTCATTGACGTGATAGGCATCCACTGTGTTGCGATGGCGCTGGAAGGGACGAAAGAAAAGAGAGGGGATTCGTTTCGTCATAGGCCTGCTAGTGGGGACTCGTCATCAAGGTTACCTATTCGGCCCTGCGGTTTTATGTATCGTGCGTTCGAGAAAAGGAGCCACTGCGTGTTTACAACTTCACGGCTGTCTGACTCCGTTGACATTCCCATGATCACAAGCGGATGGAGAAGATCATCTGTCAGTGTCTTCTGCCAATAGCGGTCACTGTCTGTGATGAAGGGAGTGTCAGCGGAATTAATCAGCCGTGGAGATATAAACACGCTGTGCCTTCTTTTCTCGCAAGCACAGTAGTAGTTGAAAAGGAAAGGATTCGTTTCGTCCTAGGCCTGCTAGTGGAGACTCATCGTCAAGGCTACCTAGTCGGTCCTGCCCTAGACGAAGGATTACTACTACGAAGGATACTTAGGTAACGTAGGAACTTGTATTCATGGGAAATCGAGGATATTGCGACGACAATCTAGCCGGTCCTGCCCTAGACGAAGGATACTTAGGTAACGTAGGAACTTGTATTCATGGGAAATCGAGGATATTGCGACGACAATAATGAAGGTTAGACGTGCCTTATCGTCCTTCCCGAGGATTAAGAATTATAACCTATTCAAAGACACAGACATTGGTTAGAACTCGAAGACCTCACATCAGAGACATTGGTCAGTATTCGGAGAGATCACATCAGACGAAAACTGGAAGTCAATCAGGACACATCGGAACACCTAAGACGGAAGGCGAAGACGACACACCAAAAACACGCATATACATCTGTGGGGGTCCTCCCCCCACCATCATTTGATGTCCGCTGGTCACAGGTATCCTCTGTGGTAGATAGCTAGAAGGGACGTTAGGAAAAGGAAGGGATGCGTTCGTCCCGGGCCTGCTAGCGGACTCATCGGTAAGGCTTGCTTAGCAGGCCCTTGCCTTAGACAAGTAGCTAGAAGGGACGTTAGGAAAAGGAAGGAATGCGTTTCGTCCCGGGCCTGTTAGCGGACTCATCGGTAAGGCTTGCTTAGCAGGCCCTTGCCTTCGACACTGGGGATACAATTGGAAAGACGGGAAGTTATATATATAGGAAACTGGGAGTTTCCCGAGGACTTGCGGGAAAGTCCTTGAAGGTGGAATCCATCTAGTGGTAAGGGCGAGAATGATGGTCGCTACACATCAATTATCTAAATCATCATCAGTGTACTAATGTATACATAAACAGAACTGCTCCTTATTACACATCCCAAGTGCACAGTATCTCGAAAGGTTCGGCATACTGAGAGAAGGCAAGCAACAGAATAAATCCACAGCAGTCTTGGTGCTATACAGAGAATTCACCGAGGACTTAGCGAGAAACTCCTCGAACCTCTTTCAACTAGGAATCCATCTATTGAGGAGGGTGAGAATGATGCAGCTACAAATCCCTATAACCAAGTTCCACGTATTTTGGTTTTCCTCGGAACCAAGACCAACCTTAGCCTATCGAATATCCTTGATATTCCTCCATTTTCTGCACGCCACTGAGAAACACTAACTGCTCGACTGTATCGTAAACAGGATCTCGTGGAGTGTCCTGAATTCATTATAACCTCCACTTTCCCGCTGGAAGCGCGATACGTTAAATCTGCGCCGGAGTCGAAGAATCCGATTAGTCTCCCCGGCAATCTCCTTAAGAACTTTGAAGATCTCGGGGAACGGTGCTCCCTTCCGGCACTCGTTGCTCTGGATATCGATTGCGAGGCTACAGGCTAACCAATCGCCGCCAGCATCGATCCCCTTCGTTCTCGCAATTTGTTTCGCGACTCTCTCCCCCGCGATCGCGCTGCGATGCCCTGTCCCGCGTGCATCTGGGTGTCCTCCCCCGGCTAACGGGGGATGAAACACGTCCTGGCATTGTTCCCGTCAGCCAGGAAGTTAGGCGAAGTCGGAAGTTCGCCGGGGGACGGCCAACTCGAACGATTGTTTGCGTACATATTGGCCAGGTTGGCTGGGCTAATAGGGCATGCTCGGTGAAAGAAAGACAGGGGAGATTTAATTTCGTCGCTCGACCCAATTGGAGACAGGAATTAGGCCTGTGTCCTTGGAGAAAGGGTTCCGGCGAGGGTGGCTACGGTAATTGGTTTCGATAAGATCGCGTGAAACGGAGAAGGGAATTTTATTTCGGAAAGTAGATTAGGAGGGAATCGTGGGATCGGTTTCAAACGAAACTTTTCAAATAGGGCTCGAGGGTGTGGGTTGCGTGGAGTTTGGGGCTCTTAATCTTTCTACTAACGGAACATTACAGATGGAAAGGGAATATCGAATAATTTCTAATGATCAGTGGATTATAGATAGAAAATGGAACATACGCCAATAATAATTGCGAGGAATTTCTATTTTAGACGAGTGCTGCACGGCCTTAGATTGTTAGAGGCTTTTAATTTTTCTACAAAGGGGACATTCCAGATGGAGAGGGAATATAGAATAATTTCTAATGATCAGTGGATTATAGATAGAAAATGGAACATACGCCAATAATAATTGCGAGGAATTTCTATTTTAGACGAGTGCTGCACGGTCTTAGATTGTTAGAGGGTCTCAATCTTCCTACAAACGGAACATTACAGATGGAAAGGGAATATCGAATAATTTCTAATGACCAGTGAATCATAGGTGGAAAATGGAACATAGATCAATATTAATTGGGAGGAATTTTTATCTTAGACGAGTGCTGCACGGCCTTAGATTGTTAGAGGTTAGGATTCCACGCGGAAATTTTATGATAAAGGCTTTTAATCTTTCTACAAAGGGGACATTTCAGATGGAGAGGGAATATATAATAATTTGTAATGATCAGTGGATTATAGATAGAAAATGGAACATACGCCAATAATAATTGCGAGGAATTTCTATTTTAGACGAGTGCTGCACGGCCTTAGATTGTTAGAGGTTAGGATTCCACGCGGAAATTTTATGATAATAAAGTAAATTAGGAGGGAATCGTGGGATCGGTTAGAAGCAAAACATTTAAATAGGGGTTAAGGGTGTGAATTACGAGGAATTTGAGGCTCCTAATCTTTCTACAAACGGAACATTACAAATGGAAAGGGAATATCGAATAATTTCTACTGATCAGTGAATCATAGTTGGAAAATGGAACATACGTCAATATTAATTAGGAGGAATTTTTATTACAAACGAGTGCTGCACAGTCTTATATTGATAGAGGTTAGGATTCCACGTGAATATTCTTACAAACATCGCTCCTTTATTATATCTACATATATATATTCAAAATCTATGTTAACAATTACCACACACTCATTGCTACCAATATAGATATTTATCTATAGATATTTAATCTTCCTACAAACAGAACATTCGATAGAGAAGAGGAATATCGAGTGGTCTAGGCTAAACTGGCAAGTAGAACAGGTGAATATATTATCGAGGAGAAATTTTCATTCCGTCATTAGCAAAAGACTCGTGCATTTTCTATATACATGGCACGATATTGAAAACTGAACCTCTCTACAGATGTAATCGTGAGTGTTGGTTTTATATCTGTGAATACGAATGAGGTTGAATAAGTGACGCTCATTTACGATCATATAAATATAATATGTGCGAGTGCATCTAGTATGAACAAGGATTAAAAAATCTTTAGAAGAATGTGCCAGACTAAAACAATTATGTGAATATAGTCAAAGAGGAAACTTGGGTATGTAAAGGTTAATAAGAGTGAAAGAGTGAGAGAGAAAGAGAGAGAGAGAAGAATTTTCTAGAAAGTGTCAATCAATTTTTCGTTTAAAATAGTTGATTGCGAATTGTTATCGTTATTTAAATATTTTTATCCAAATATACTAATGAGCTAACTGTTAAAAAACGTAGAAAATATCGGTGTCCGTTTCGAATATCCAACAGTAATCTCCGTAGAAGAGCGTGGAATAACGCGTGGAAAGAATCGCAAGTAGTGCAACCCGTACGCGATCAGCCCATAGTCAAAGAACTCCACAGCCGTGAATTCCGCGCGAACAATATTCCCTGGAATGAATACGGGCGATCGGAATTCCTCGTGGTCTTCACTCGGACGTTTGAGCCGATTTGCAAGCTGAAAGACGGGGATCGAATTATCTGAAAACAGAGAGCGGAATTGCGCGGTAATCGCATCGTCGTTAACTCCTCCTCGGGCAACTTTAACCGGAGTCTTCCGCGGGAACAAAAGAACGCGAGAGTGGGGCCGCAACGGGGCGCAACGGAAAGAAATAAAGGAAGAGGCTAGAAACCGGTGCCGCGCCTTATAAAAATGCAATATCTGCGGGCGGTGGCCGCGCGAATTGCTTCAACCCCCTTCTCAAACATCCGCGCCGCAGAGCCTCGTCTTTTTGCCCCTCCTTAATTCTATCTCTTCCCCCTTTGTGTCTCTTCTTTCTCCTTAAAACCATCCCCATACCGTCACGTTTCCGTTTCCCCTTTCCATATACCATCCTCTTTGTTTCCACAGTCTTCGCTGTTCCTTTCACCCACCCTTCTTCTTCTTCATCCACCCCTCTTCTTCTTCATCCACCCCGGAGTCTCAGGCGACTGCACGCGCCGAGATGACCGTGGCCCTTTTTCCGCGCCCAAAATCCGATTCTCCGCCAGTCATCCCTGCCTAGGTGGCGCTGCCGGCCGAGCTAATGGCGAAATTATGATCAAGCCAAGTTCTTTTCAATGGAACGACGGTAATTACCGCGCCGCTTGTTCCAGAATACCAGCATCCAGCTGCATTATTCAGCAGCAAACGCCAAGACTACCCTCGCTGCAAGGCGAACGACCATTTAATCGCGGGTACACGCCGTGGGTACTCCTGCGCCATCTATGCAGACTTGATTTCTCGAGCAACCAAGCTATCTCGTGGGTAATAATAGTTCTCGGAGAATGCTTTTCTCTATTACCTGTCAATCTGTTTCTCGACGGTACTCAGCGACTAATGACTACTTAGGACAGGTCCAAGGATGTTGCCACGTATCTAGAATTTTCTTTTTCTCCGTTTGCTATGCCAGGAGACGTGGTTAGTTCATTTCCAAGATGACACGACGAAGATTCCACGTTCCATGACAGATTTCGTTTACTTTTCCTCGATAAATATAGATACAGTACTCTCGCTGTCAATCTATTTCCTTACTGATGAGGAATTATATTGAATAGAACGTGTCCATGGAATTAGTGGAAGAATATATATTTATTTAACGATAACACAGACAGAATTAATTGACTTGGACTACGTAGGTCACAGTCGTCTGCAGACAAATTGGAGACGAAAGACACTCTTGACAGAAGCGAAACGTAGGGGAAGGGATCGCTCCTATATTGCTAGGATGCAAGTATAGATAGAATGCATATATTCTTAGCACGTAAATTTATCACAATATTTCTTATTTGTTGAATATGAGATTGTGACACCTCATAGCTCATGCACTCTCTGCTAAAAGGATTCTAGGACCACTGAGGTTCCCGAAAGTGACTGAATGAACCCTTCTCAATCTATAATTTAATATTCCTGATTTTCTCTATAATATTAGGGGATGTGTCCCTTAGCAGTTCCCAGACAAAACGCATCATCCTATCCTCTTTTCCCTATAATAGTTCCCTATGTCCAAAAAATATTCCCGTGCTCTGTGACGCGAAGAGCACGCCTCAAGATTATTACCACCACCTGTAACAGAAGATGCTCGAATTTCTGAGTGTCACCGAATAAAAGTTTCGTTATCTCTCTTTCGTCATCAAAGAAGGGTTGTTCGCGTGTCGCGTCGCGACGCCGGATCGACTACAAGGGACGCTCATCCTTGCGCTTTTAGTACGCCTGTAAACGTTTTTACTCCCTAGCCAATTCGCCCTCTTCGATCAGCCCCGGCGAAACACGGCCGAGCGGGATTTACTTTGAATAGCCGCTTCGGCCAGAATGAAACATTTCGATCGCGAGGATTTAATTGAAGTCGAAGCAGCCAGCCCTCCCTCCTATATCGGCTTCTTTCCTCTGTTTGGGATAGTTAATTCGCTGGCTGAACAAAGTATACAATGATTCGATTCAGATGGCAAAGGGTATAAAAATTCTAAAAGACACGAAATAGGTTTCGCCCTTTTGTCAGAATCGCTTCTAATTACTACCTTTCATCCACCAGCAATTTCTCTTATTTTACCAAGCTGGCAAGTTCAAATTGAAATATCTAGAATTAAAGAGTCCATAAATACAGAGTCTCCGTTCCTTTATTTCTATTTTCGTCATTACTTCGCGAAGATCAGCCAGCCTTGAACGTTCCACCGTCTAAGAAATCTGATAAACACTTTTCCCAGGGAACCAATCTTTTCCTACCTTCGTGAGCGTTTTATTACAGCTCGAGAGATCGCGAGAAGTATCGCGAGACTTGGAAATTATCGCTAAACATCGTGGCGAATGTGAATTTCGTCGATGGGGCTGAAAGGAACTCGGCGATGCCGCGGTGTCGAGTGCAGGCAGGAAAGAGGGATGAAAGTTGCGCGCTGGATACCGTAGAATTTTATGGGAACTGCGCGAGGATCGAGGTATACTAAACGGCGATCCTTCGTCGCGAATGTTTTACGTATTCACGAGCGCGGGATGGAAGAGAGCGTATCGCCTCGAGAACGTTTATTATTTCCAGTCTGTCTGCCATTTCCACAGACGGGGTCTATCGAGGGTAAATGTTGAATAAGAATCAACAGTATTACACCGACGGTCGTGATTCTGATATTTCTCTCGACCCGCGGGACGTGAATCGATGTTTAAGAACCGGGCAAAGGGTATTTGAGCGAAGAAGAGGACGATTGGCTCGCGACGCAAGAGCCTCTCGATTGGCGGGCTGCTCTTTTATATCGCGATGCGAGGAATTTGATATTTAATGGAAAAACGTCGAGTCTCAAAGATCGCGAGTGTTTTTTTAATACTTATCAAATATGTAAAGAGGAATTGGGAAAGATCGACTGGGATCTTCGGAGAGTTTTCGTGCACTGGAAAGACTTATAGTTCCAAGTTTGAACGCCAAGAGTTTGTTAGTCGATGGAGAAATGTCGAGATTGTTACAGATCATTTAAAAAATCATTGAACGAAGGTTAAAACGAATGATACCAACCCTTTCGCGAGCCCTAAGTAGTAAGTAAGAAGAAAATTGCAAGCTTATGTAGGTAAAATTAAAAGATAATTCGAGGATAAGCGTTTGATGGAGATATGGACCGTGGTGGCGCTAGTTAGTTACGCGCGCTCGTGGATATGTAAAGAGCAATTGGAAAACATCGATTGGAATTTTCGGAGAGTTTTCGTGCACTGGAAAGACTTATAGTTCCGAGTTTGAACGCCAAGAGTTTGTTAGTCGATGGAGAAATATCGAGAATGTTACAGATCATTTCAAAAATCATTGAACGAAGGTTAAAACGAATGATACCAACCCTTTCGCAAGCCTTAAGTAGTGAGTAAGAAGAAAATTACAATCTTATGCAGGCAAAATTAGGAGAAAATTCGAGGATAAACATTTGTTGGAGATATGAGCCATGGTGGCGCTAGTTACTTACAGGTAATTCTAAAAATCATTGAACGAGGGTCGAAACGAATGACAGGTTAGGTTACGAATATAATAACAACCCTTTCACGATCTATAAGTAATAAGTAAGAAGAAAATTGGAAGCTTATGTGGGTAAAATTAGAAAATAATTCGAGGATCAACGTTTGTTGGAGATATGAGCCGTGGTGGCGCTAGTTACTTACGCGCGCTCGCGAAAGGATTATGTACAAAGATGAATGTACAATAGATAGTTGGAAAGCGTTGTTATAGAATTCGATAAGTGCCCCAGATCTCGAAATCGCGAGAAATTTCGTGAATCGTCATTCGAAGATAAAGCTCGAAGATTACTTGGTACCCGGGGTACCAGTAGAATTTTTACAAAGTGTAACTTTATGGATAGTAAAAATTCTTTATTATAGGAGATCATAATTCAATTACCCCTCGAACATTCGAGTTTCCACGAAACGAAGCAGTCTATCGATCATACTCGCACGAAGCTCTTCATAATTTCCAGAAATCCTACGAATTTTAACTGCCTCGATACCTTACTTTCCCGACATCTCTCGAACGCTCACAGAAACACGCGAAAGCATTACAATCCACTTCGAGCTATAATCACCGATCCTAAATCCTCGAATCCGCGACAGAAAGGGAAACAAACTAGAAAAATATCGCGGAAAGCATCGAGACCCACTTAAAACTGTAATTACCAAACCCAGCCCCCCGGGACCCCGAACCCCGAGCGCAACAACGCTCGCGCGACTCTTTGCAACTCCAATCGAGGTAGCAACGTTAACAATTAACCCCTTTGCTGGTCCTCCAATAACGATTAATACTCCATGGTCGCGATTCTAGAAATGCCGCGCGATAATGAGCGCCACCCCAACCCCGGCCCCGTTTTCGACCCCCTTCGCCGGTCCAATTCGCGCGGCGATCGGGAACGCGGAAAGTTCATCGCGTGTCCCAGTCAGTAATTTACAATTACGGGAAAATTCGCGTTGGCCCCGACCTGGCCAACGCGCGTCGAGTTTGTTAACGCAGTTAACCCCCCGTTAACTACCCACTCTATCGCACCTGTTTATCCCCGATTCGCGTCGCGTCGCGGTAATTAACACCACAACTTCGAAGAAACGTATCGTCACCTCTGCTCAGCCGACTCCTCGCGAACCATTTTTCGCATCAGAAGGAACTATAAAGGGAACTAGATGTGAATAATTCTTGTTTCAATCTGAACATCGTCGAGACGCGATCGTTAACCCGAAGTCGCTCGTTGACGCTTTAACGAGGGTTACAGGGGTGGGTTTATGGTGGAGAGACTTCTAGCGTTGAGGAGTTATGGTTGCAGGGGTTGTTGCGTGGCTACAGAATCCGCGGTTTCGAGGCTTCGCAGGTTTCCAAGGTGTCTAATTTGAAGACAGATTTCCTGACAGATTTATGCTTCTGATGGGTATCTGGGTGTCAGACGATCCTTCATTCTGGGGTTTGATTTGAATAGCATTTATGCTAGTACCTTCTCGCTACGTACGTATATCAGTTTTAATATTTAATAGTCCTTTAATACCTCAGAGCCGAATTTCGTTACGTCGTGATGCCTTATTTTTGAAAAATAAATTTATTTTTGTTGCAATAAATTGTTGCTAAGCGTTACAGGTCACTAGCGAATTTTGGGTCTAAGGGCCTTTGGTATTATGCAGACGTCAAGGGGTCACATGTCGGGCTTGGGTTTAGAAGGGTTTAGAGTTCCCTGCTTTCTGGAATTGGTCAGTTCCAAACTTAAAACGATGTAGAACACACTAACAGTTAGAACCCTGACGGACACCTGCATTCTTCATTTGTAGGTTAGAATTCTTGCTTTATAATAAAAATATATTTATTAATATTGCAAAAGGTAGAATAGGTACTTATGTACGTAATAAGAAGTGAATATATTATTAATATATGCTTAAAAACAAATTAATAATAATAAGAGTATAGTGATGTACCAGACGTGGTGAACCTTCTAAGGTTTGGACGAAGACTAAGAAACACGAAAGTCCTAAAATTCCCAAAAGTCCCATCATGGAACTCTCAATCAGCTGATATCTGTCACTCTTCATACCTTCAACTCCGACTAGCATAAACACACACACATTATATCGCTGTCCTCCAACATAGCGTTTCCATAAGTGCACACTTCAATACCAATATACTTTACATATAGTTCACTACATAACTATAGTTATATACTATGATTAATTCCCTGGGAAGTACAATAAACTCTTAGTACATCAATCCAAAAAATGGCAACAATTTTCGACTACGTAAAACTGTACACATCCCAAAATAAAATTTTAAGAGAAATATCGTGAAATTATTTCCATTTCCGATCTGTCACCGGTGCATAGTAAATTTCCGAAGTACTAAAACGGATAATTAAACCAGATATTTCGATGCATTTTCCAATACTATTCATGGATATCCGTGGATACGTTTCACAGAGGCAAAGAACTTCGTCTGATATTTTAAAATTCACGCTTGAATAAATTAACATTAGAGAAATGACCGAATGAAATGAGCCGATAAATCAATATCCATCTGTCACCGTTAAACCCAAAGTGACAGGTATCTGCCAACCAACTAGTCACTGAATCTCTATTTCCACCCGCTGTTTAAAGTTCACCCAAAATCCACGAATAGTCCTCGTGTAGCGAACGAATGAACGAAAATCATAGCTCAGGAACCTCACGGATGACCAAAGATGGCGAACAACTAGTCAATGAATCCCTATTTCCACCCGCTGTTTAAAGTTCACCCAAAATCCACGAATAGTCCTCGTGTAGCGAACGAACGAACGAAAATCATAGCTCGGGAACCTCTCGGATGACCAAAGATGGCGAAAATGCGGAACAAAGTCGAGATCTCAGGTAGACAAACGGAAGAGTCGTGGAAAACCAGGTCGATGGTTGACACCAGTTAGACAGTCGAGGCTAGGGAGTGCAATTTGACAGGTGTACGATTTCCGGGCCACGCAACGACGTCGCAGACACCGATTCCTAAAGCAATTATCATCCAGAGACTCGAATGAATGGCGTCGAGACCGGTCCACTCGCGATAACAGCATTTCCCCCGCGGGACGCTTCAAAACTCCCGCTGCCCCTGTTTCCAGTCAGCTGAGACCTCGGCAGAGGGGACAGGGACTTTAATAAGATAAAAAGGCAGGATTCCGAGGGACGGAAATAAAGTTGCCGCGAAACTCGAGGCAAGTTTGCGTTCTAAACTGCCAGGAATTAAAGTCGAGGATCGGAAACTCGTGCCATTGATTTTTCCCATTTCGCGGTTGGTGTCACGAGGTGCATACGTGTAGGATATGCTAGGGTTTGATAGTAAGTGCAAGGGAACACTTGGGCCTACCTGGCTGATGATGGTAATAGGAAGCAGTCTTGGGTTTCGATCGAATATTCAAGTTAATATCTAGAGTGCATGTGAATGAATAATTGACAGTGTGCAAGGATTAAATGAACAGGATGTTTATGAGTGATCGAGAAAGAAAGCCTGTGAATGAAAGAAGAAAGGCTGCTGGGTCTAAATAAGGGTGCAAGAGCAGTCTTGAGACAGTCCTTTACAGAGTTCTTAGCAAGAGTTGTCGTAAGAGTGACAGTAGGTTGAGTGGTCATAGATCAGTTATCATTCTAGTCTTTTAGTTTAGACTTTACTCCAAGTCTTATTTACAGGTGAAGGACTCTAGCAAAGGAAATAGTATTAACCCATTAACAGTTTATCCCATGACGTCAAGTACCAAACAGTTTATCCCGTGACAGTTGTAGGTAGAGTGTCAAGTACTATACACGGGCTAATTACTAACAAGATACATATAAAACACGTTGTTCTGCATTTTCTACTACATGTCAAAGTGTTTTCGAACATAAAGAAAACTTTTACCACACTATGAAAGGGTTAAGAGGGGTATCGAGTTTGACGTGATGTCAGGAGTGCGTGCGGATGGGCAGGTGACCTCATGCAAGGATTATATGAACAGAACTAAAGTCTAGGAATGCGTGCAGTCGAGTCATAGTGAGTAGAGAACAGAATCGTGTGTTTGAGAGTTAGAATTCAAGAATTGAGATAAACATAATGCAATATTTTAGTTTAAATAGATCTGTCTGTCATTAAAAAGGAGTCGTTGTTCATCAAACGAGCAAATCTCTGTCAACAGAGGATTTATCAAGCATTAACCTTATAAATACATATTTTAAAATAAAATAACATCTTTTATTCCCTATATTTTCCAAAACAGTATGCCTACATACCTAACAGCATACTCTCTACTGCTGACAGTTCTCTACTGTCTACTAAATTCTCTCTAATTTCGAGTGTCTGCCATGCACAATTTTGACAGTGAATGTGGTATGAGATTAGGCTAAATAGAATTTACCTAATGTCAATTACCATAATCATTTTATCGACATCGCTGTTTCACGAACGAAAAGATACTCTTTGACTTGGAATATCTCGAAACACGATTTAGACAGACAGATCGTTGTTTCATAGAACGTTTGAATTAGGAACAAAGCGAACAGAGCGGATTGCTATTGAATCAGTATTGAGGAAAAAAGAGAAAAGGTCGAACAAGCATAGGGAATTTTTATATCTGATGCACGCGTCATTTTAATTTCCTTCGATTCCCATGCGAATTGTTTTAACACGCACGCACACATGCACGTTTTGGTGAATTTCGTGGAAATGCGCGAACATTCGGTTTTTGACTGCATTGCTTCGATTTTGTGGGATCGGCCGTGTTATTCGTGCAAAGTGAACCGTGCAAATTCGCCTTTAGAGAGAAACGGGAGAATAATTAAGCATTTCGTGGCAGCAATGGCCGCGCTGCTTCGATTTTCGGTCCTTTTCTCCTCAGCCTCGTTGGCACGATTTTTCTTTTTAATCGCAAGAATGCGATTCGAGTCGAATGCAGTTGAGAGAGAGAGAGAGAGAGAGAGAGAGGCTGGTCTCGGGGATGGATCGGCGGAGTCTAGGATTAAGGGTGGTTTTGTTTAACTTCTCTTTTATCGGGAGAAAGATCTTGGTCCCTTGCAGGGTATCGAATGGCACAAGAACACGCGATCGTCTGGCACGAAGTTAACGAATCTGTTCTTGTGAAAGAGAAACGAGTCTATTCTAGCCTCGCTGAATAATATCGTG
Source organism: Eufriesea mexicana (assembly GCF_001483705.2). Taxonomy (NCBI): domain Eukaryota; kingdom Metazoa; phylum Arthropoda; class Insecta; order Hymenoptera; family Apidae; genus Eufriesea; species Eufriesea mexicana. The sequence goes on from NW_016908917.1 coordinate 270,023, forward strand.
CCTGGTCTCGGGCTCGCGTTCATAATCAATGCCCGCGGAAATAATTGAATTTGTTCTCGCTGGATGTTGATTAAACACCAACGCCCCGATATTAATCTCAATTATAATAATACCTCAGCACCGTATTATCGAAAAGAAAAGTACTTCATCATCTGGACAAGCATGTGCGCGAAATATCGAGACAACGCGGAATGTCTGAATTAATGGTCCCGAGATTTGAGTCTGACTTGATCTGAACCTTGTCAAGTCTCGCCTGAAATGTACTATCCAATTATAAAATTAATTGTCGAATTAGGAGAAGTAAAAGTTTGGGTAAAAATTAAAGCAACAGAGGTTAGAGTCTTTATTTTAGAAATACTTGAGGGAGCACGTTCGATAGGGTACGTACTGTGGATAGAAATGGGAACCAATTCCTTGTACGCGTTTTAACAGTTAACAAATTAATATATTTATGTAATAATATTTAAATATTAACATCAATTCGCGATATAATGTTTTAAACAAAAAGATTCACACTATCTAGAAAATTCTTCTTTATCCCTCGCTCTCTCTCACTCTTATTAACATATGTTCACTCATAGACGATTCTAACGTAACTGTTTCATGCTGGCACATTCTTCTAAACATTTTTTAACAGCATCCACACTAGATTCCACTCGCACATACTATATCATATTTTATTATTCCAAATGACATTCATTTATTCCATCCGAATACCATTATACACTCTCATAAAGCAATACTCACACGTACATCTCTTCTCGGCAACTGAATTCAAGATTTTTGGGTTTTCTTCCTGAGAGGAAAAAGCTCTCTCACTATATCCAGACCCTTTCCGACCACGTCATAAACTCCTTACTTCTATTCCAAAATTAATAATAAAATCACGAAGAATTTTATTACGTCCAAACGAGTGAACATACAGGTCCCAAACATCGTACCCTTAGAGAAGACTATTAAATATTTAATTAATCTTAATAGTCTTAATAGTAATCCTAATATTTAATAAATGAAACTCGAGGATCAACCAATACCTAAACAAATTTAAAAATTATTTTAAATGATTAATTAAATGAATTTCGAAATTATATCTGATATTCTACGTCCCCGAATAACTATAGAATAAATATAATTAAAGTTTGAGAAAATATTTGAAAGGAGGGAGCAGGTTTCTGGTACCCAGATCCTTCGAGCCTCGCCTAAAAGAAGCGACCTGATATTGGGGGGGAGGGGGGTGGAACAGGGGGTGAAACGAACAAACACAAGTATCTCGAGCGAACGGTCATAAAGTAAATCCCCGGTTCGCCGCGATTAAATTAACCTGTCGGAATAAGCCGAATAAAGCCACTGCAGCCAACCAGTCTCTGAATTATCGGAAATAATTAATAGCGGTATCCGTGGAAACAGTTTGGAACCGGATGCAGGCACATCGAGGAGACCTACGCCGAGGTTCGTATCGGCGCGGTTACCCCGCGGAAAACGGGACTTCGGGACGACGCGGCAGCTGGAACAATGCAATTACCGATGTTGCGTCTAATTAGACGATCAGGTTAATCGTCGACGTTGCGATCGAATCGAGAAACTTGAACGGGGCGCGCTTCGTTGCACCCCGACTCCCTGCCAGCCGGCGTCCACCGCCTTCCCTCCTTTTCATCCCGAAATCCCCCAACTTTCATTGACTTTCCTTTAATCGACGATTGTGGTTGGCGAAAATATGGTCGCAATCTATTATTTGCTAATAACAAACCAATCCTTCAACAGACCATTTTCTCGTTTCTTTTCAATCTCTGAACCTCCCCTGATTTCTTTTTTGAAAGACCATTAGGGGTGGCGACAAAATTTTGACGATTTCTTCTTTATTCAAAGTAAGTAAATTCTTTAAGAAGCCATTTTTCCTTTTCTTCCAAATACTTAAACATTCATTGACTTTCTTTTAAGCGACGATTATGGTTGGTAAAAAATTTCTACAATTCGCTGTTAATCGATGATAAATAAATCCCTTAAGAGGCCATTGTTTCTTTTCTTCTAAATTTCTAAATCTTTAATGATTCTTCCTTAAGCGACGATTGTGATTGGGGAAAAATTTCTACAATTCATTATTTATTAATGGCAAATGAATCCTTCAAGAGGTCATTTTGTCTTTTCTTTTAAATCCATAATTCTTCACTGACTCTTCTTTAATCGACCATTAGGGGTGGCGAAAAAATGTGGACAATTTGTTCTTTATTAAAAATAAATGAATCTTTCAAGAGGCCATATTTTCTATTCTTTTAAATCCCTAAACCTTCCCTGATTTCTTTTTTAATCGACCATTAGGGTTGGCAACAAATCTCTACAATTCACTATTTATCGATGACAAATAAATCCCTCAAGAGGCCATTTTGTCTTTTCTTCTGAATCCCTAAATTTTCACAGACACTTCTTTGATCGACGATTATGATTGGGGAAAAATTTCCACAATTCGCCATTTATCTATGGCAAATGAATCCTTCTAAGGGCCATTTTTTCTTTTCTTCTAAATCCCTCAACTCTCGTCCAAAATTCAATGCGTGATAAATATTTTCCGCAATATTATATCCTTATTAATATTTTAATATAAATTTCTTGGCACCCTCCATCTACTCGAAAGTAATTCGTCACACCTATCTTAAAAGTACCGTACCTTAAACGCAGCCTACAAGGAAGGAGGAGCTTTCAGTGCCCATCAATTAAATATTGACTGTACCTGTGACAAGTTATGCGTAGTTACCATTTATTTATTCCCAATCGCGATATAGGTAAAATTAAAGCTGCATTCGATATACGATACATTGGAATATCAATGATGACGGTACTACTGATGGAACAGTGAAAAGAATTTCATCGTGTTGCGTTACAGGGGGTTAATTACTTTAATCCGACGCAGAGTGAATGAAAGAAACGTTAAAGGAAGCACCACCTCATCGACGTCAGTGGGAACCAGGCTTTGGAATATAACAGGTGTGTCGGATTAAATAGACGCGACTTTGCTCTAGTAATTTCGTTTTAATCATTGAAACACCAGATGTGCTCGTTCAAAGAGACGCAGTTTCGTTTATGTAATTTGATTTTAAGAGAAAATTAGTAGACTGTCAGTAATTAAATGACGGAGTTGATTATTGGTTACCGCTATGGTCGCTAGTTTGCGTTCGTTTAATCGAGCCCCCTTCATTCTAGATCATTTTTACGCGAATTATCCGTCACTGCCGAAAATGGGAAAAAAGGTGGAAAGAAAAAGGAACGGAAAAGGAAACGCAAAATATTCCTCAGCCTCGGTAACAAGGATTTTTTAATCAACCCCTTCACGAGATTACGCGGCGAGATCAAAGCACCGGAAACGAAACTACAAAAAGTCCAAAAAACCTAAACGAAGTTTGGAACGGAAAAACTTGAAGGCTCGTTGCAACGCCGCAAACAGGTCCCGAGGGAAAAGGGGGAAAGGGCGAGGGGAAAAAAGGGGGAAACTAGCGAGAGAGGTGTTCGAAAAACCGAAAAATTATTTCCTCGGTTAAATCCAAATTCTAATTAATTCAATTTCCTGCCGTCCACTGCAGCAATTTGTAATTAAAATCGGGGGTATGTTAAGCGCGAGTGAAGTTGGAAAAACCGTGTCAACCAGCGCGGCCAGCGGAAGCTGCGGAAAAGCGTCGCAAGTTTCCCGACTTTCCCGGCTTATTCCTCGACCGGAGGAAAAATCCTCGGCGATCGTATCGATTGTGCATTAAGTCGTTCTGTAAGCTGCAATGGAAACCGGAGCTCGAGGGACGATAAAGTAACCAGGTCCGGGAGACGGATTCGGAAGCACCGCCATGATTAATGCAGTCCTTTTTTCCTAATCAGCAATGGACCACGTGGTTTTATACCATCGCTTTAATTCCATTTTCGGTGACAAACTTGCGAGGACGAGGCGAAGTCACCGTACTTTTGGGGATGAAAAATCCAGGTCGATGCGTGTTAATTACAAACTGTTGAGAACCTGCGATTTATGACAACGTCGCCATCTATCCTCAGTTTATACAATAAGAATGATTATGGTGGAGGAAGCAAGGGCCTTGTATATTGTCAATAGGTCGTCCTCAATTGGTTAATGACGAACCAAATTTCTTGAGGAACGTTGTGTTTATAGTGGACTGTATTTTACGTAGTTGTTCCGGTTAACTCTTCTGAACTCTTCCAATGTTATTGACTGACTGACTGGTACTGACCTAACTAACTTGTGCGATGCACGATCTTTCGGAGCACATGGTTTCCAAAGGAAAATCGGTTTTCCCATTGGTGGTTGACAGGACCGAGAGTGGGCCCTCGGTCCACGAATCAGATGCCCCCAAAGAAGGGAGGACCGTCTTCCGCGACCAGGTCTGCCGGTGGAGGAAGCCTCTCCCTCAAAGGGGGTTGCTGGTGGGTCACCCGCACATTCGTGACCCTTCCCGAAGGACTCGTTACTTTATGGCTCCGAAAGTCGCGACATCGCACATGGCCTGGTCCCTTTCTTTGCAGGCCTATTGTCAGCCAAATCCTAAGTGCTGTTGCCTGCTTTCTAACATTAATGGCTAAAGAATGCCTCGTGTCCGGTGACCCGAGGGAAATAAAGAATTGTTTGAAAATGCATTGAAAATGAAGATAGAAAGGACACGGAACTTGAACTAAAACAGCAATTAGAATCTGGCTGCTAGAAGACCCTAACGGTCTTCTGGGTCTATTCAAAACAAAGGGCCGAACGAAATACCGGGACGACATTCCAAGGCTTAACAGGCCTCGTTCACGTGATTTTCGGATGATCGACACACTCTCTGTGTAAACGTGCAAGAGTGAAGAATACATTACTTACTGTCTTATTACCACATTATTCGTCTTATTACCACGTCATATTTCCACTGATTATCCAACACAAGGAATATACTTCATTCGAGCGAACAGAAATTTATGGATGTAGAATATTTATTCGAGTGTCCTCTTTCTTCCTTTGGTGTGTGTTTCGGGTGGTATGCTTCTTACGAACTGTGTTGTCTTCCGTGGTTCTATATGACGAGTTGGTGTCCTATGGTATTGGCCTATTGGTATCCCTGTGGTTGTCGTTGCTATTGATAGGGTAGCAGGTAGGAAGGAGGGGTGCGTTTCGACACGAGTCTACTAGTGCACTCATCAGTAAGGCTTCCTTCTAGCAGGCCCTGCCTTAGACCGGGGGTACTTAGATGGCAAAGGAACTTCTATTTGACACTAGATTTACGGGACCAGTCAATTTGACGGAAGGGTTGCTCCAATTATACGATGGTAACAGATTTAGTTAACTTATATTAAGACTGTTAATATAATACATAATTGTTTTTAAATTAATCTAATCGTTAGGAAAAAGGCACGTGGTTTCCTTTATCTGTCAATTTAACAGGTGTCCTTAGAAATAGGTATACAGATAGCTCCTTTCGATTCTAACTCTCAAGCACACGATCCTCCGTTCATTACTTCTCGACTACACGCATTCTGCCTTCTGCCTTCTCTGTTTTCCCATTGCATTCTTACTTAAAGCCAAAACTCTCTCTTTTCATACACAGGCTTACTTTCTCAATCACTTGCTACTGTCATAGGTGTGGTATCGCAGGATGAGTGGGTCAAGCATGTTATCTAGAGTGCGTGCGAAAGGACGGATGACTAGGATCGTGTGGACGGGATGTTTATGAATGTATCGGATGAAAGTGAAGAGAGTCTTTAGGAATGCGTTTGAGTGTTTGGGCTACGTGACCCGCTGAGGGTAAGATTGCGAGGAGTGCGTGGGAAAGTGTGATTGGAAAAAGAGAATAGGTATGAAAGAGGATAGAATGTATGGTTTTAAATAGGGATGCAAGGGCGTGAGTAGGCAGTATGTAGTATGTCGTAGTACGGTGTAGTGTGTTAGAGTTCGTAGTAGAATTATTAGGGAGAGAGTTGTGAAGAATTGTGTTAGTTGTATTCGTGTTGTTAAGTGTAATCGTGTTATTAGTTGTAGTCGTAAGAGTTTAGTTGATAGATATCTATATTCGTAGTCTACCGTCACCGCACATTGTATATTATATTTTATGGTTAATAAATAGTAGTTATATTATTTAACACCACCCTATCTCTACATAGGTAATCACAAAATAGACAGATAGTGCATTTTGAACATAACCGCTAAGTAAAAGATACTTTGAAATACAAAGTGCCCCATAGAACAATTAAAAAATTTTATTCGAACATCGATCAAAAAATATTGGAATAGTTCTCGCACCTATCGATGCACAGTGTTTCTTACGACGTCCTGAGCAAGGGGTTAGTCGATTCTCTGTTGTGCACGTAGAAAAGTGCAGGTTAAAAATCGAAGCTGTAATTGGCAGGAAATTGTAAATGCTCTTAAAAGGGAAGAAACGCAATCAGCCAAAGTAACGCAGACTATCAAAGAAGCGGGTGTTTTAAAATTTTCTGTCAACGAAGCTAGCTCTTTGAGCCATCAGAGGCCACTGGAATCTTCTTACCCAGCGATCCCCGAATTTTCATAAAAGACGAGGAAAGTGAGAGAGCGAGGCGATATCCGTTCGAAATTTGACTTCTCTGCCGCTGGAATTCAGTTATCCTGGCCGAAGGCCAATAACCGTGGAGAATTTCATTTTTCTGAGAGAAGCACGAGAGGGGGGTCGGAACGGGCAGTTCCAGGGGCCAATAACCAACGGACCAGGGATTCGGGTTGCCTCGTTCGCGTCCCGTGGAACGTCGCGACGCCCGTAGCATCTCGAAGTCACGGCAAACTACTCAATTATCCACGAATGGATTATACCGCTTTTCTGGATTAAACTTGAAACTTTAAGAGGCCGGCCACTTATAACGGTAATAAAGCATGGCGCGCTCTTGTCGGGGATTTTCGGATTATCCGCCGCCTCGGATTATCCATTCTGCTTCTTATCGTCGGATTATCGATAATCGAAGCGGCATTGTATACCCGCGATGCAAGCACCGATACACGCCGCGTCGCGATAGCCTTTATTGCGCCCACGGGCTCCATTTCCGCACCCCGACGTCGGTGCGCCTCGAATTTCTAATTCTTCAATCGAACAGTCCGCCAACTGATCGCAACATCGGCTCTGCTTTCCTTCGAAATTCCTCGGGAATGCATTCTTCTCGTAATTCTTTGTTGTTGCACCCCCTCCGACCCCTTTTGCGAGCGAAGCGGAGGATTTGGATATTCCTCGAATCGGATTTTGATGATAATCAGCCATTATCGATTATAAACCTCCATATAATTTCTTCTCCATTTTGTAGCCTCGTATATAGCGTGTTCCAGCATTTTTTAATTTTTGTATATACTCGAAAATATTGTTGTTATGAAGTTCAGTGTTTCTAAGTTCGGTGATACAATTTATGCTAAAATGAAAGAAGAAAATGGCGTGTATTTTATTATTACACCTCGTGTGCAGAACATTATTGCAGAGAAACGTGGAACTATATAACACCTATAAGAGTTTGTAGCGACCATCATTCTCGCCCTCGCCACTAGATGGATCAAGTCCTCGGGAAACTCCCAGTTCCTATATATATAACTCCCCGTCTTTCCAATAGTATCCCCACTGTCCGAGGCAAGGGCCTGCTAAGCAAGTCTTACCGATGAGTCCGCTAGCAGGCCCGAGACGAAACGCATCCCTTCTTTTTCCTAACGTCCCTTCTGGCTACCTACCACCGAGGATACCAGTGACCAGCCGCCGTCAAACGATGGTGTTGGAGGACCCCCAAGAGTTATTCAAAAATTCGCATAACTTCTATTCTTTTCGTACGCACATATTCCAAAAAATGTGAAAAATCGATAAAGTGAATTCACAAGAGAGTGGCCATTTTTATACGTTTTATTTAGTAAATATCAGGTGAAAAATGAAAAAAGGTAGTGCAATTACGTACAGAGAAAGACATTCTAAATATTTCAGACTGTGCCTAGTATTTACACATTTTGTATTTTTAAATAAGGTACCATTTATTAACCCTTTTGCGACGGGTGACGTATATATACGGCAGTCATTTATTTGTTTACAGCGGCTGATGCCGTCTACATACGGCATATCATAATTATATCAATGTATTATTAATATGCATTACTAATATGTAAACTTAATAATTACTAATATGTATTAGTAATGTATGTATTAATTTCAATAGCGAACTCAAAATAAAGCTAGTACAGGCATTAGGCAAAGCAGAAAATGGTGGTATGGTAAAGTATGGTAGAGGTGCGTCGTCATGAAAGGGTTAATTAACACTAGATTTACGGAAGCCATCAATTTAACGGAAGGGTTGCTGCAATTATACAACGGTAACAGATTTATTTAACTTATATTAACACCGTTAACATAATATATAATTATTTTAAAATTAAATTAATCGTTAAAAGAAAAGGCACGTGGTTTCCTTTACCTGTCAATTTGACTTAAAAATAGGAATACAGATAGAATAGGAATAGTTAGAAATAGGTATACAGATAGCGTCCGTAAACCTAGCGTTAAAATAGTAAATCATATGAATGCCACCATTAATGTATCATTGACACCCCCTAGGATGTCATACGTAGTCCTGAGTACCGCAGCATCAATAGGTGCCGATTTTTAATTATTTAATTCACGATCATCGCTATATCTTAGCCTGAACTATATAACTACCTCACCAGCAAGGTACAAAAGTGTCTATCTCGCAATCTCCACACCCCCTATAACAGACAAAGCCTTACGCGTCTGAAATGGTACCCCTAACTTCCCTGTCCCGCTCTGCGAGAACTTCCATTCGAGGAGACACTCAAGGAAAATCGTTCAGGGCCCTTTGATCAGCTTCGATTAACAGACGAAGATCCTCCGTCTTCCACGAAACGTCAGAGACCCTGACAAGCTTCAGACGGCACCTCTGTGATCTCGCGATACGGGCTGCCATTAAAAACGTGGATTCATCCCCAGGTCACGACTCGATTACGACACGTTCGCCCGCACGACGGTGGTTCAGCCAGTCGGAAACGTCACGGACAGACGGGACCGTGTCGACGTTTCCGCCGAACCACCCCGAACCACCCCCTGGACATTCGTGGACGGGTGGGAAAATGGCATCCGGGCTAATTCGCGTTCCTTTGCCGGTGACGCAGTCGACCGGTCCCCGTGCGGTCAGTCAAGATGCATATTCCGACGCGTGTTTCGCTGATGCATTATGCGTCGTTCCCGTGACGCCTGGCCGACTGGGGAATTTGCGGCGACCGCCGCGGCTGTTTGCATCCGGCAGAATTGCGGTCCGCTTCCGGCCGATTTATGGCGCCTGAATGCTGTTTTCCGATGTTTCTCCCTCTGGTCGCCGTGCAGCAAGATGGAATTCCCTTCTACTGCGATCATGCGACATTCCCCGAGCATCCGGGAATATTTATTAACGCTTCAACTACCGATCTTTAATTGGCACCTACAGTGACAGCATTTAGCCTGGATAACAGTAATTTCAGTAGTAGAACGAAGTTAAATAAATGTATTAATTACGAATCTATCACAATACGAGTGAATACTATTTTAAAAGCAGGTATGCATCTTTAGTAATCGCGAAAAGGAAAAATTTACTAACGCTGGAACTAGAACTACCGATCTTTAATTGGCATCTACACTGACAGCATTTAGCACGAGTAATAGTAATTTTAGTGGCAGAACGAAGACAAGTAAATGTATTAATTACAGTTCTATCACAATACGAGTGAATACTATTTTAAAAGCAGGTATGCATCTTTAGTAATCGCAAAAATGGAAATTCCGAGATTAATCTATGACGATTTGATGGCCAGTCAAAAATTGCGCAGGGGTACGTGTCGCGGATCACGGTTCTAGAAAGACTTGAACCATCGAGAGGGTTCCGTGACGCGTGCCCCCAACAAAGAAAAGAGACGATGGGGTACACGCATTGCAGGACGCAGGTGCACGTGTCGCGGATCGGTATTTTAGAGGGATCAGAACCATCGAGAGGGTTCCGTGACTCGTGCCCCCCTGCGAAGACAAAAGACTATTGGACGCTCAGATATGAAACATAAGCTCCTGTTTAAAACTACCAAAGTAGTGAATCCCAAAAGTCCTTTCGACAGGAATACTACTTCCAGTGATAAACACTTGCCCTGTGATTTAAATATTAAATTTTCATTGCAAATTTTAGTTTCATACTCTTCCCAAAGCATCGGTAAATGCTCGCATAACCAACTACGTGATCAATTAACTGGCCTACATTAACCAACAATTGGTCTTTGACAGTTTATTGAACTTCAGGAACGGCACTTGCACGATTATCGTGGGCTCTTGAAAGAACTTTCAGGATTTTCAGGAGCAACGAGAGATCACGAGGAAAGGGTGTCTCTTGTTGGATCTCTAAGGATAGAGGGAGTGCCACAGCGAGCAAAATGGTGGAAAATTCTTAGTCAGCATGTTCGGGGAATATTTTAATTTCTCTCGAAAAAATTACTCTGCCTGCTTTGAGGAAGCTTATCGAGGAACAGACTAGACTAGCTCTTCCGGTTTGCTGCCAATAGCCGATTCAGGGGAGGGTTCGACGTTAATAGATTATTTTCCAAGGGAGACTGCGCATCGGATACGACATGGGTGCTCTTCTCCGAAGACGATTAATTTTTATGATTACGAGGAGCGATAGGTTCTCAGGGTTGCGATCGAAATTGCGGTCTTGGGAGTGCCCATTTTCTTCCTGGTTCTTTCTGATCTTGTAAACATCCTAGGAAATTGCGACTCACGTATAGCACTGATTAGACAGACTAATCCACTACAGGTTATTCTTTGAGGAGCTTAAATAATCGATTAGGACACTTTTCTTCCACCCTATCCTCATTCTTTAGTCGTCTAGCTTCACACAGAATGAACGAAATTTTTCGATCGGTCTTCGGAAATAACGTGGAAAATATATACTCTATCTTGCACAAAATTAAAAATTCAAAAACGAGTTGAACGAAAATAATCAAAATCCGTGAAATAGCTCGTGGACTATTCTTCGACTACGGAAAAATGATTTCCAGGCCAGATAGACGCGTACGATGCTCGGAAAGACGGAAAGCACGTAGAGATCTATAGCATACTTGAAAAGCCAGCGCGCGTCGCGCGGACCGACGCTACATTTCCGGTTCTCACCTGACACGGGACGCTATTTCCTGGCACGCGGAAACGTCGCGTTAAAGAACGAGCCTCGAACGAAACGATTCCGTATCCTGGCACCGAAATCTCTTTTCCAGGACCGGCTGAATCCTTAAACAAACGCGTCACGTCTTCTGCTAAACCCAACCCAGATCAGCCTCGAGTCTGCGTCTCCGTGGCACGGATTCGCGGCTTCACGGCTTAATTCGACGATCGCGAGGATCGAAACACGATCTTCCATGGGATCGTCGTCGAGTTTTAACACGGTTAACGCATTGCGTATGTCGAAATATACTGTAACATATACGCCAGGGATCGCACATTTTGATGAGGCAATACGTTGACATCTAAGGTTCATAACAGATGGCGCGCGAAACACTAGAAAACTCGTGAACCGCCATTTATAGGTGGCGCGCAAAACACGAGAAAACTCATGAGTAGTTCGCAATGTATTAACAAATTAAAATCTCTAAGATAAACGCCAGGGATCGCACGTTTTGACAAGACAGTATGTTAACAACTAAGGCCCATAACAGATGGCGCGCAGAACACGAAGAAATTCGTGAGCCGTCATTTATAGATGGCGCGCAAAACACGAAAAAACTCGTGAATAGTTCGCAATGTATTAACAAATTAGAAATCTCTAAGATAAACGCCAGGTACCGCACGTATTGACAAGACAGTGTGTTAACAACTAAGGCCCATAACAGATGGCGCGCAAAACACGAAAAAATTCGTGAGCCGCCATATACAGATGGCGCGCGAAGCACGAGAAAATTTGTAAGCGGTACGCACTGTGTTAACATATGAGAAATTTCTAAGCCAAACGCCAGGGACCGCACGTTTTGACAAGACAGTGTGTTAACAACTAAGGCCCATAACAGATGGCGCGCAAAACACGAAGAAATTCGTGAGTCGCCATTAATAGATGGCGCGCGAAACACGAAAAAACTCGCGAGCCATTATTAACAGATGGCGTGTGAAACATGAGGAAACTCTTGAGCCGCCATTTATAAATGGCGCGCGAGACACGAGAAAATTCGTGAGCCGCCATTGACAGATGGCGCGCGAAGCACGAGAAAACTCGTGAGCGGTACGCACTGTGTTAACATATGAGAAATTTCTAAGATAAACGCCAGGGACCGTACGTTTTGACAAGACAGTGTGTTAACAACTAAGGCCCATAACAGATGGCGCGCAAAACACGAAGAAATTCGTGAGTCGCCATTAATAGATGGCGCGCGAAACACGAAAAAACTCGCGAGCCATTATTAACAGATGGCGTGTGAAACACGAGGAAACTCTTGAGCCGCCATTTATAAATGGCGCGCAAAACACGAAGAAATTCGTAAGCCGCCATTAATAGATGGCGCGCGAAACACGAAAAAACTCGCGAGCCATTATTAACAGATGGCGTGTGAAACACGAGGAAACTCTTGAGCCGCCATTTATAAATGGCGCGCGAGCCACGAGAAAATTCGTGAGCCGCCATATACAGATGGCGCGCGAAGCACGAGAAAATTTGTAAGCGGTACGCACTGTGTTAACATATGAGAAATTTCTAAGCCAAACGCCAGGGACCGCACGTTTTGACAAGACAGTGTGTTAACAACTAAGGCCCATAACAGATGGCGCGCAAAACACGAAGAAATTCGTGAGTCGCCATTAATAGATGGCGCGCGAAACACGAAAAAACTCGCGAGCCATTATTAACAGATGGCGTGTGAAACACGAGGAAACTCTTGAACAGCCATTTATAAATGGCGCGCAAAACACGAAGAAATTCGTGAGCCGCCATTGACAGATGGCGCGCGAAACGCGAGAAAACTCGTGAACGGAACGCAACGTGTTAACACTATGCCATTCACATATCTAATCGGGATTCTTTCGTTTGACGCCGGTAGGACTGACCCACCATTTGCACATGATACCAACGTAGTGACACAGGCATTTGCCTGCTAGTTTTCGCATGACATCAACGTGGTGCCACCGGACGGCATACTGTTAAGACGTTTTAGCGTCCGCCGAGGAACAAAGCTCCGCCAGCGGCCATGAGACGAGCACAATGGCGGAAACGAAGTTAGCCTTACGCGCGTGTACCATAATATTCCATGCCGTTGATTCGTCCCCGAAACTTTGGCCTCGGTTGTTTTACTGGAAATGGAAACAGCGAAGACACCAATATCGAGCGTGTCACCACAGTCGATACGATTTTTGCGAATGATTCGCGGGAAAACTCGCAGAATTTTGCTCCTCGAGTCAGAGAAATGCTGAAGCCAAGGGAGGTTAACGAACGGCTGAATGGAATGCTCGAGTGTTCGTATCGGAGTCTAATTAGGCCGTGAAAGAAGTATTCGGTTAAGTGTACAACTAAGACGAACTCGCGATTTAAATGGAAATTCGAGCAGGTATCGGAGAGGGTCGCGAAAGTACGGGTGCATGAAGATAGGAGGCAAAATTAATGTTTGTGTATTTATATTGGAATTTATTCGGCTGCGAAAGAACTACTTTGCTAAATGCACGGGTAAGTTGGATTCACGACCTCGCCGGAATTTTCACATTCCGGTTTTCGACGCGAACTACCGTAAAATCTGGAGACACGTCGAGCAAGACCGGGAGGAGGTACGAGTCTTAGTAAATAAAAACCCGGCCCTCCATATTGGTATCACGGTAAAATTAATTTCAGCGAAGTTTAAAGTTTAATGAAAAATAAATAAAATAATGTTTGAAAAGAAACTAAAGAGGATCGTGGAAGTGGAATTTAGCAGTGACAGAAATCGCGTTTGCTGCAGGAAGACTCATATTTTAACGCAATTTATTAGAAAGAATTACGAGATATGTTTGGTCGAATGGTAATTTGGTATTGCGAACTGTCAAAGACTCTAGCAAAGGAAATAGTATTAATACTTTGACTGTCATGCACTTTTATGTGGTACGCTCAGGGGGGCACGATAAAATTTCCATTATTGTTAGGATATGATGATGAATTATCGAATAATATGGCGAAGAAAAGAAAATGGTGGAAATTATTAACCCTTTGCACTCAGCGACCCCTTCGTTACAGAAACATAGTAATTCGAAGACTTTCCGACATCTGACTTTCAAAATGGTAAATGAAAAGTGCAAATTAATCGTAAGACTAATTAAGACTAATTATCTTACCTCGATATTTCACGCGTTGTTGACAATTTTAAATTCGATGTATTAATTAACAACGATTTTTAGAATTTGATTAAATGACGACTGAGAATCTTTTCTCGAGTGCAAGCCACATAATTTCTAGGCCATTTGTTGTTTTGACTAAAAATTGATATATTATCACACAATATGTCATTGCATCACTAATCCACAAATAATTAGCTCGTGTGAAGTAGTTATCACACCGTGTACCACACTGCAATCAGTTCGACTGTAAAAATTAGTCAGTTCAAAAATTCTCGATTAGTAAAAATAACTAGAAGAATAGTGACGTTTTACAGCGATTGCCCGAATAAGCCATTTTCGTGCTTCCCTTGCTTCAAAACAGTCAACCATTACAAGTAATTAATAATTATTATATATATAACAATTAAACAAATTTACGTGCTCTGTTCTATCCTGCATTTTGTACAATGC
>NW_016908917.1:284888-308197 GCF_001483705.2 Eufriesea mexicana
AAGAAAAAATGGTTAGAATAAAACAAATATAAATTTAAGAAATTAGTAGCACTGGACATTTATGACCACCATGGTTCCCAGAAAATATCTCAGACAGTTTTGTGCCTGAAAATTTACTATTGCACAAGGTTTCCTCGTTACCAACACCTAGTGCCGTCGATGAGCTCAGCTTCGGATTCAGCCCACGTCTGAAGCTGTAACCAGTTCGAGGCATTATTTCACGAAAGCCGGCCTTTCCAGACTATTTATCGAAGTGACAAGCGTTTCGAAAATCGCGGTCGTTTGGGCGTGTACGAGTGGAACAAGGGTATTTCGCGGAGGCGGCACATGGCGGTGTCGGGGGTTCGTTTTAACCCTCCGGGAGAATTATTCAAGTCGCCGCGGCGGAACGAACGAGTTCCCGGTAACTTATTGTGAAACTTGCCGCGCGGTCCGAAGAAATATAGTTCGTGGCTGTAATATGCTTGAATTATTGACTCGTGGCAGCCGCCGCCGTTTCGCCGCAAACTTTCGGTATAAACAGAGGGCCCGTGGCTCTCGTGAAAACCCTCGGAAAATTTTGAAATTTCCCGAAGCCACCTCGCCCCGTTTCACTGTCACCCTGATGCGCTTCGATGATGATTTCGCAATTCTGCCATGAGAAGTGCATGAGAAACGCACTTGATTGAGAAAGAGTGCACGAGTATGAAAGAAGACAGAGTGCAAGGTTTAGACAGTGCAAGAGTGCACAGTTCTTTGAGAGATAGTCAGTGTGAAAGTCATAAGTCTAGAATAAATTAATTCGCAATAAATTATTGTGGGATACCATTTCCAAGGAAATCGCGAATCGGCCATTGCCAACAAAAACAAATTAGAAACTGATCAATATTTTCTAGAAGCAAATGGAAAAGTTATTTTGGGTAACAAAATTAACGCTTTACTTGCCGCTCATTTCTCGCCGCCGGTGAATTTCGCGCGGGTTTTACTAGTTGCTGATGGTCATATTTACGCTATTCTTATTATCTAAAAAGGCACTAATATTTGAGACTAACGGAACAAGCATCTGCTTAAAGAATGTCGAGAAAAGACGATTGGAAGAGTTAAAACAGAAGCATAGTGGAACATTGTGCCGCGCTGAACCAAAGTCACGTCTGCGTGACAGTGGCCGGCAAAGTGTTAAGTTGGGTCCTGTAGCGACCATCATTCTCACCCTCGCCACTAGATGGATTCCGACTTCGAGGACTTTCTCGCAAGTCCTCGTAAAACCTCTAAATCATATATATATAACTTCCAATAGTATTCCAGTGTCTAAGGCAGGGTCTGCTAAGGTAGCCTTCCTGATGAATCTGTCCTTAGCGACTATAACTAGTCAAGGTATTCTCCACTAATAACCATGTACTGTGCAAATAGAAAAATAAAGTAGAGAAGGTGCTAGCCTAACGAATTTGTGAGTACTACTTTACCATATCCTGCCTTCCTACAGTCTCTACTAGGAGGTGAAGCGTAGATTAAGAAAAGTACAAAAGCATGGGTCCTTAACGACCAAAACTGAGTCCTGAGAAGTTAATTGTGACTGGCAAAAACGTGAGTCGCTTGGTGTTAGAAAGAGAGTTAAATTAGTGTGCTTTTCGTTTGGTTATCTAAAAAAACTTTCCCTAAGTTAAATTAGTTTTATGAGCTTCGAGTTCCTGTTACTCTGTCCTTGTTGTTTTGTCATTTTCTGATATCTCAAAACCAGTTTTCGCCATCCTACGTTATATTTAATATTCACCCAACAGTCCTACGATAATAAATTAAATCGGAATAAAAATCAAATTAAGTAACCTCCCTCGTGTCTGAGTAACACCGAGATCCTCCGAATCGACGTGCAAGAAGCTCCCCGATCTGACCCATTAAACTCTCTCCAGCGTGTCCTATAAAATCTCGAATTGCTGATTCACGCTTAGTAAGCAAGAAAAATGAGATCCCCTTTTTCATTTCCATTCGTTATTTCACCACTTTTCACCGCTCGAGCTACTTAAAGTCAACGAAACTTCGACCCCCCTGATAAGAATCTTCCTCCTAACCACTTCTGTCACCCTTTTGAACCGCTGCTATCGACCCCCGCGCTTATTCTACCAATTTCACCGGTGATCCGTAATATAATAAGAATGGAAGAAATTCTCTGCTTTCTCGAAACACCCATCACCTCGAGGAGCCAGACCCGACACTCTGAGCTGCAGCAAACAGCCGGGGGGACGGCGGAGCGGAAGAGGGGGATCCTGCCGCGACTGGAAATCCAGCCGGTCTCCGTCTTATCATAAATTAGCAAGTCTCCCGACGGATTAAGTCGTCTACCTAGGCCGTTTGTCCCGATCGTTTCGTCGGTATGCATTTAAAGAAGGATAATCGAGGACGGCTCGCGCCGGACCCAGCGCCCCGGGAAAGGGGCCGTGGCCTAACGAGAAAACTTTTCCCAGGCCGACGATTCTGGTTCCCTTATTTTCCAGGGCACGCGCCATAGTCCTCCGCAGGGATTCAGATTAAATCCACGACCACTTCGCCCCTGTCGAATCCTATTTCCCTCTCCCCATCGCCTAACCGACACCTTAATGAACAATTTGCCTGCTCGACCCCGTCTTCATCCGCGAGCTATCACGGATAGCCATTCTTATCGCAGCTTGATCGAGATTGCTCTTTCTCGGACGCGAGTTCCATAAAGTGGGCGTCTTGGGCTGCGATCGTGGAATTAAAAACGCCATCGACGATATGCCAATGTTAAAAAGGCTTCCCTCTGTGAGTCGCAGGAGGAGTTACAATCCCAACGGAGCGTACCGTGTTGAAAATTCTATCTTCCTGGAATCAGAGGATCGTAATTTCGATGTCTCGAACCGGTCCTTTGAAGCAGAACAGTTCGAGGTAATAGGGGGCTGGGAGGAGAGAGAGGTCCGTTCTATAGAGGCAGGTCGTTGGAGAAAAAGGAGCTAATCAGTCGAGACCGGATCGAAGGACTCGGGACCAAGCCGTGATCTTCTCCGTGACACTTTGAGTGCAGCCACTTCGAGTAAAAAGTGGCTTTTCCGCGGGAACGGTTCTTCCGTAAACGAGGAGGACGCGTGTCCAGGATAGCTTGGATCTCGAACCATCCGAGCAGTCCGAATCCCAGATCCTCTGCTCCCTTTCTTGCCCTCTCGACAGGATTTTCTTAGTCTCTGGGATCGAATATGTTCGTCTTGCGGCGAAATTTCCATCGATTCTAGGATCACTCGAATCCTAAGTTCATCGAGGATTACCTCGATACTGTTGTACAACCGGGGATTTTCGTTTGGAAAGTTTGAGATGGCAGGAGAGACTTTGTCCTGGCTGAAAATGTTCCTACATAGTGGAAGACTATTATCTACTTTTACTGTTAACCTTTTCAGGAATGCTGGCACATGTGTGTGTAGGAATAATTTGAATTGGCATACAAGAATAAGTGTGGTAGTGGTTGTCATGGAATGTGTGGCATGAGTATGACAGAGAGTGGCGAAAAAACAATCAGTAGGTTAATGACAGTCATTACATGTAGATATTGCGTGTGAGAGAGCCCTCAAGAGATTATATCGCAGTTAGAAGCGAATTTATTTTACGAGATTTAGTTATAATTTATGTTGCGCTGTTATTGTGTTCAATAAATATTCTTATTAGTTTATCCATTTACTCACAATAAGGGATGCTATTTACTAGTAAAATGTATATATCTATTACGAGCTAAATGAGACTAAGAGTAAAGTGTAACTAAAAGATTAAAGGAATAACTGATGTATGATTGGTTACAGCGACCAATTCTGATACTTTTTCCGATTCCTGATCTAAAATTGATCCCTTTCATCGTTGCACACTCGCGTTTCATTTACTCACACACACGCTACATGTTCATACGATGCATCCCACCAATAATGCATCACCTATACTTTGGAACTCATTCGTCTTTCGCACCCGATCCTAACCCAACATACAAGTAGATTATTTCTCATGCTGAAAGTTGTTTAGTCTCACCAATACCCTTTCAAGTAATCCAGCTTATAGATGTGTACATTTAATTTCTTAATATTATGGTTATCACGAGTGAAAAGAAAATTAGAATCGCAAAACTATTCGTGGTAAAATTTTTCGATTCATCTCTCGATCTTTATTCTATCGATTCGACTTAGACTTCTCATACCTAATTTGTCACACTCCCACAATAATATCGATGGAAATTGCGTCTAAATTAATGCTTTGTTTGAATAGGAATAACATAATTTAAGGATATGCACGATATGTGCGGTAAGCGTATATGGTAAGGAGATACGCGCCGTGGTGGCGCTAGTGAGTTAAGTGGAAAGTCGTTCTAGGGCTACCGAAACGGAAAAATTCGACGTAAAACATTATTCTATGTCCAAAATAGTAATCCAATTTCTCTTATACATCTTCTAACTTCATAATCGCGGTCTTGAAATCATAGTAAAGTTAACCTACAAAAAGTTCGTTCCTAAGGAGGCTAAGTACACGTGTATAATACCGATCATCAGGATTTTACTCCCTATCTCTCAACTCTGCTCTGTTTTCACTTAAAACAATTCCAATAACCATCTCTTCCCCGAAATTCGAAATATTCTCCTCCCTTAACAAAAACCGATCCGAGGAACCTTGGAATAATCCTCTTAACTCGTAAAAGGCCCATTAACCCGTTCCTCCATCAAAACTCGAAGCCCTTAGGAAAGCCAGCTATCAACGGGACCACGTTAAAGAAAACACTTCCATCTCCCATAAAAGACCAGATCCAATAGGTGTTCTGAGACTCTTCCTGTCTCACGTTCACCCCTTAATCCTGCGAGAGCACGAAGGACCAACTGAACCTGGAAAGGTGCGAAACGTTCAGCCGGGTGACATCTTCCCGTGGCATTTGCAAGGGGACAAGAAATGGCGCATGTCCAAGCCGTCTGCCAATACCAAGTATCTCGAGAGCGTTACATCGTTGCCGGTCGATTGCAGCCGCGATATCGATTGCGAGGGGGCAAGAAGCCGTGAGAGGAGAGGCCGACGCGAGCAAAGGACAAGCGGATAGGAGGCTTATCAGCGATCCTGTCTCCTCGAGGATTTTCAAGCGTTCCGAGACCGATGGCTTCCGCGATCTACTCGTATCTAGACTCAAGATTGCGCCTCATAGTGCACGCACAACTTCCGCTCGGCGTGTGGCTTGCAATGGCGGTGCTCGTTCAGGGGAAAGAGTGCCTTCCAAAATGGCACGCGCAAGCGATCGAGTAGGGCTTTGATGGTGTGTCGCGAAGAAGTTTGGTGGTCGAGGTACTAATAAACGACTGGAGGAACTGTAGGAAGGTTGTAAAATCATTGGTGGAGTTTAATTTGTAGGAAACGTACATTTCTCGAGAAAATTCACGGTATAGTAAGTCTACGTATAAATGCTCCCAGGGCAATGAAAAATTCAAAGACACCAATTCTCTAGAATCATCCCTAAAATAGGCATCCCCAAATCTAGCAAATTGGCACAAATTCTGACTCAACTTCTAATTGTTTTAATCAATAATACATTTCCAGGATTTATTTCCAAATTTTCAATGCAATCCTCGAACTATTAACCCTTTACACTCGACGATGTTTTGGATAAAGAAGAGCAGGAGTTCAAAGATTTTCTGCTATAAAGCTGACGATATTTTTCTGAGCAGTAAATAATAAATCGTATAATAATTAACACGTAGAATTATTTCATTTCGATACCTCGCACACAGTTACAATATCTTCAATTTCACATATCGGTGAATATCTTCAAAATGTTATCAAATGGCGATTAAAGGGCATCTCTCGAATGCAAAAGGTTAAGGGTTCTACAGCATACCTATCTGGTACAATGAAATTTATTAAACTGCCATAAAACTTGACACTCGACAGCATTAAATTTTAATATTAATACTTTATTTTTAATATTAACTTCAATTTTAATATTACCTTTTGTTTCTCTTCAAAATTATAATCGCTATTATACGCAGTCCAGAATTATTAACTATCATTAATTTTCATGCTCCTTCAAGAAATTTAAGAGACTTTCGAATCTTCATACTCGACCAGCATAATATTGCTCGACTCGAAGCAGCAGGCCCTATCAATAGAATATGTATTCGTGCAAACAATTTCTCATCAAACCATCAATTTCTTGGCAATAGTATCTCTTCGTTTAAAAAACAGATCTTAAATCTCTAAGCAAATTGTTTATATCGGCTATATCAGCATTTGTACCACACGTAACCTATATTCTTCCTCTCTCTAACAAATTTATGCATTTCTATTTTTTGATTATACACTAATGGGTTCTACTGTCCGTAAATTATTATTAAATAAATAAGTAAATAAATATTCGTATCTCACCATTCTCTAAATTCCGACCTAATTTCAGGTACCCCGGAAAGCTGGCTAAGTGAACGCGTGACCCAATCCTCTCCTCTCGTTCCTTTCCTCTTCGATCCCCGCCGCTTCAGCCCCTAACCCATCTCCGTGGCACATTTCCCGTCCCGATAATCTGCCCCGCCGCTTCTTTCCGCCCTGATCTCGCTGCACGTTCTTCATTTCACTACGTAAGAAGCGTCATTTCTCAAAGTCGGTGTTCAAACACTTGCCGCCGTCTACAATGGCGGCAGCGATCGAAAAATCCCAGCACCGAGTCACCCTCCCGATCCCCTAGCTACCGACACGCGCGCCCTCCTAGCAGCCCTGTGCACGCGGGGCTGGCAAGGCTCCAGGGCCTCCTCTTAACCTGATTAAACGCCGTTTATTGTCCCTGCGTGTGGGACCACGGGGCAGACTGTATCACTCGAGGGAAGCGAGGGAAAAGGTGGATTGAAAATGGCAATCGAGGGATGCAGCACTCGATACGAGGGGGCTGCGAGTGGCCTAGGGGCGGCAAAAGGACACTTCACGGGGGTTTGCTTTGGAAAGGGGTAGGAGCGAGTAATTAACGGGGAAGGATGAAGTTTTTGGACATAGCGTGACCAGGTTTGCTGCTAGGGGACAAATCAGACCACTAGACAGCTAGTTTCACACTAGTTTCACGGAACCTGTCAATTTAACCGATGGGTTGCTCCAATTATGCCATATTAACGGATTTAACCCTTTGCACTCGACGATTTTTGATTAAAGGTGAGTAGGAGTTCAAAGATTTTCTGCTGTAAAGATGGCGATATTTCTTTCAGTAATAAATAAGAAATCGTATAATAATTAACACGTAGAATCATTTGATTTCGATAGCTCGCACACCGTTACATTATCTCAAATTTGATATATTAATTAATATTGTAGGATACCAAAAGAAATCGCGAATCGGCTATTGCCATCAAAAACAAATTGTAAAGCGATCGATATCTTCTAGAAACAAATCGAAAAGTTATTCTATATAACAAAATTAAGTTGCGTGACTCCTCTACGGGGAGGTGAAGCGTAGGTTAAGGAAAGCATAAAAGCGTGGTCCATGACAACCAAAACAGAGTCCTTGACCTCTCGAGTGCAAAGGTTTAATTAACTTATTTTAAGTCTACTAACACCATAGTTCGCGCTAGGCTCTTCGCTAGAGTGATTCTAGGACGATTGAAGAATTCTGGGATGAAGAGGAAGCCTCATTAAATAAATTAAACTAACCATTTCTTTCTTTTAAAAGAAAATAGGTGATTTCCTTTACCTGTCAATTTGAAATAGGAAGATGTCAAATTAGAAATAGGAATACAGAAAAGGCCGTAAACCTAGAGTCAGGTATCAGAATTTTTAAGAAAATGGACGAGTAACAGAGTATAATATTATACCTAGGATTTTGGTGCACAATATGGTTGTTGTATAATTTGTATAATAATAATAATTTGTGCCATTGCATAGTTGTCCTATTAGACGCATCTGGAATAATTTCCAGGCTGGCATAATAAGCTGCGAAAACGATTCTATCACGGTAGATGTCGATGACGGACGCGTCGTTAATCTTGTTTCGTTAGGGACGAGTTCAATGAAATAGTCGGCAACGAGTGATTTATCGCCGTCGGGTAGAGAAAGTGCAGTTGACTTTTTCTTAGCTACCCCGGCATCCCCGATGAGCCAGCATCCATGGCTGACGTTCGAGGGGTAATGGAACGTGATTTAAGATGCCTCGCGGAGAGGGGCTGCAGCCTCGAGTGTTACTTTTAATGGCTGCCATTGAATATGGGCTCGCTGAATGGAGCATTCGATCTATTTATCGAGTCCTCCAAGGCTCTTCGAGTGTTTGGTTCACGAAGTGCTTTGGGTTGTAGATCCTTTGTCTTCGAGTAGTTGCCAACAGCTTAGAAAATATCCTACGACAAAATTCGTAAGTTTCACGTGCTCGAACACCTCCCACGAAATTTCTAAATCGACAAATTTATCCAAATTTTCTCGAATCCAAAATTCAGAAAAATATCCAGAAGTAAGCTCCGGATATTGACAAACTTTTAAATTAAAATTAAAATTAAAATGAAATTAAAAATTTTAAATAAATTATTCTTAAAAAAGGATATTCGAAATAGGAAGGTCTAACAAGGGCGTATCCCTGGAATGGGAACTGGCAAATTTGCACGGTGCAAAAGTAGTCCGAGGAGTCCTGAAAGAACACAATGACGGAATTAACCCTCGTAAGAACCGCACGAGTCGCAATTCTCGAATCGATTGGCAGCAATCGACGCCGCTTTCGCGCAATCAGTCTTCCCCTGAACGATACTCGAGCACTCGTGGCTAACATTCCGTGAAAATCCCGGCAGCCACTCGGAGCAGCCTTTGCGAATCGAGAAGACAATTAAGTCGATGCTCGCTCTCTCGTGAGCAGAATCAGTTCCGAAGGGACGGAAGCTCCGTCGAAAAATTCTCGACTCGGGTCCTCTCGAGTCTCTTTCCTCGATCTCGAAGACGGAATGCAGGGTACCGTGTGGGGGGGAACGGGGAACACGGCAACGATCCATTTTCAGCCCGCGAATTCGTTCTCCGCGATACAAGAGCCACCGCCGCGTCCAATTCAGCGCGGCGGGGTTGATTTTGAAAAATGCAACGAGCGCAAAGAGAGCGAGGAAGAACGGGAACGAGGCTCGCTGCCGTTTTGTGTTTGCGCACGATCAAATAAGAAAGCCGGCCGGCAAATTGAATTTCCCATTCGCGGACGGCTGAAAGGTGGATGGGGTAGTTTTCCCCCGGCTTTTCCCGGCAGCAGAGACGCAGGAGGGAGTTAGCTCGAAACGAAAACGATTCACCTTTTTGTTTCGCTTGTCCCTTTTTCTTCTTCATTCTCGCTCTCTCTTTCTCTCTTTTTCTCCCGCAGTTTTCTTGTCGGATATTTGTTTCCACGGGCTAGATTGGTCGCGTCTTTCCGCCATGATTGCGGAGGACAGCGGGGGACGAGAGTGACAACGGTGAAACGTTGGTTTAGATGGGCAGACGTTACGCTAATTTGTTAGGCACTGTCATGCAGCTGCATCTTGTTAATAATTGTTCGTTTATATTTCTACTTTGATATTTTTGATCACTGGGAATGGATTATCATAAATGGCGGGTTAGGTAATACCACTGGGACTTTTTCGCGAGTATTTGAAGTTAATCTCAGTGAAGAATGGCAATTCTTTATTCCATTTCGGTTCTCTTTCTTTACTTCTTTCCTTAGGTAGAATGATAACGATATTGAACCATGTTATTTTCATTTTTAATTGCTTATAGGTATTTTTATAGATTAAGAAAGAAATTGAAAGAGTTTGAGGGAAGTTTTTGTATCTTGCTTGATTTTTCGATATTTTTGAAAAATTATTGCAGAGGACCATGAAGGCCTTGTATGTTGATATTTACAGGATTTATTTGTATAGTCTTCCACTACCTCTGTTGCAATTTTTGTTAAAAAAGAAATTGAAATAGTTTAAGGGGAGTTTTTGTATCTTGCTTGATTTTTCGATATTTTTGAAAAATTATTGCAGAGGACCATGAAGATATTGTGTTTTGAAATTTACAGGGTTTATTTGTATAGTCTTCGACTATCCACGTTGCAATTTTTGTTAAAAAGGGAATTGAAACCTTTTAAGGGGAGCTTCTAGTATCTTGCTTAATTTTTCGATATTTTTGAAAAATTATTGCAGAGGACCATGAAGATATTGTGTTTTGAAATTTACAGGGTTTATTTGTATAGTCTTCGACTACCCATGTTGCAATTTCTGTTAAAAAAGAAATTGAAACCTCTTAAGGGGAACTCCTAGTATCTTGCTTGATTTTTCGATATTTTTGCAAAATTATTGCAGAGGACCATGAAGATCATGTGTTTTGAAATTAACAGAGTTTATTTGTATAGTCTTCGACTATCCACGTTGCAATTTTTGTTAAGAAAAATTAAAAATTACCGGTGTTACATGCCATTGTCTAAAGGACAGAATACAACTATGATCGATACCAAATAAAACAAGAAATATCTATAATTAAAAAAAGTGATAAAAGGGCTTTCTAAATTCATCTTATCGATCTTTCTATTCACTTATTTATTTTTAAATATACAAGTATGGAAAGAATAGAAGCAATGCGAATTTTTAAATAATTCTAGTAGCCTTTGTGGCAATAGCCAAAAATACACCGAATATTTATACAAAATTTCGCACCCTAGATACAAGAAGACCCTCTTAAATCAGAAAACATTCGAGAACACGGTTTGTTAAATCTGGATACCAGTTTTTGTCGATATTACAGCGACAGAAAAGAGTATAAAAATAATCATACAACAGGAATAAACCCCTCACTCGACAGAGGGTAATAAAAATTCCACGAACTCGTTGCGAACATGGTTCAAGTCACGAAATCAACTTACCCCAGTCCGAATAACCAATTTCCCCGGTCCGATAATATTTCGCGACATTCTCGCTTTCGACTGACGCAATTTGCGACGAGGTTAATTATTTAACGGGAACGATCAGCATAATCGTTTTGCCAACCACCCATCGGCGATTTAGCATAAACGAAGTTACCTTAAACGCGTCTAAATGCAGATTTCCCGAGGAACGCGGCAACGTATCCGACGCCGGAGTCGTGCGAGTAATTAGAAACGCGTAATTAAGAGCAGCTTAAGGCGATATCGCGCCTCTCGGCTAGGAAATTCCCCGCGAGAGATTATCCTAGTCGCGGCGTTTGGCTAGGGAAGTGGGGGAACGCAGGTCTGATCGCTGCGCCCTCTGTCACCTACATCTAAAACGACGTGACCATTGTAAACGCGCGTTTATCTCCGTAGCAAATCTCCCTGAGAGCTTCCACTCTGGAACGTTTTATTGGAAGTAGGCGTAGGTCTTAGGCCTCGTGCACAACTTCCGGCCGGGATTTTCCAATCGAACTTCGACTTCGACTTCGACTTCGATCTATCCTCGATTCGTTAGCCACGTCCGTTTATTTTCTGATCAACAGCTTCGATAACGAGGGCGCTGTAACTTCGCCATTTCCACGGAGATAAGGAGCAACTGCGACCATGTAGCATTCGGTTACACCGATATCCCAAGGATTAGGAGTCTTGATAGACTTCCCTCGAGAACTCCGGCTTCCTAGAGCCAGATAGCGAGGAATTCAGAGCTGTAAAATTTGGGTGAACTGATGGAAAGTTTGGGAAAATTGAGGGAAATCAAAGACGTGGAATAATATCTAGAATTCCTTAGTGAACGAAATCGGTACGGTTCAAATGACACTAGATGTCTCTGGTCTGACATCTGGGGATCCACGGTGTCAGTAGATTAATAAAGTTAATATTATATCTCATAATTTAACGTTAATATTATAACTTAACACATTACGAGAGAGGAATCTTTATTTGGATGGCGTCATCCTGCATCAAGATCTATCCCTGCTTCGAGCAAGACCTAACCTTACCTAACCATCCAGCTTATCAATTCTGGAAGTTAGGTTAAGTGGCGCAATGGGTTATCACAGGGCCTATAAAAGCCGTGTCGAAGTGTTCAACGACACACTTTTTGACAATCCACCATCTACACCACGCATCATAGAAGACTTTCGAACCTTCGTATATTTTATAAGAAATATAAAATACAATCAGAATCAAAAGTTCCCTTCGACTTATTAATCAGATCTTTACTACATTATAGACCACCCCATTTTGTATTTCGCGAGGAAAAATTAAATAAAAATAAAAATAATCCCTAGAAATATCGTAAATTTTGTATAAATATATAGCTCACCGTTTAATTTATAAATTTATAACGTATAACTGAGATAAATATGCGAGAAATGTGCATAAACCTAGTGTTAATATTACTCTCGAGGATTACCTAACCTAACCTCTTCTACGCATCATCCCGCGAAAAGCGAGGTTAGGAAAATGCGACGATATGGGGAACAAAAGGATAATACAGGCAGAGGCTTTCCAAAGACTACGATCGCGTTGAATTCTTCCCAGTTCTGTGTCTAAAAGTCGAGGGGACAGAGCGGGTCTCGGTGATGTGAACGAGGCCTTAGGATCTGGAAATTCCAGAGAATAATAACGACGCGGCGCGGATCCGCGAGCGGCGCAGCGGCGCGAAAAAGAGATGCATCGCCCTAAAAATATCGCGAATGTCGCGATTACTTTCGCCGTATCTCAGACGACGTGGACGTCCGCGATAAGAAATGATAGAAGCGACGCGAGATACCGCGACGATCCGACCCAGACCGAAGAAGAGACGCGAAGCCGAGGAATGGGGAGACTTAATGGCCGTCGTGCTGGAAAAACCCCGCGATCTCTCGAAATTTGTTACTTTAGAATTCATCACGAACTGCTCGATGTTTCCAAATAAACGTGCACATGGAGCATGGAAAAAATTGCAAATTTCAACCCCTGGAGCCTGGAAGTCGCTGGAAAGAAGGAAATATTCGTGATAAATCCTGTCGATGAGCACTCTCGTCCCCTTTCTCCCTACCAGCCCCCGTTGTTTCCCTTTTTGTATGTTCGTCGTGGTAGCGGAATAAATCATCGCGCGATGGTCCAAGATAATGGCGTTTTAAGTGACAGCCGGAGAAACAATGGCCGCGGCGACGGGAATGGCGACGTCGTGGTGGAACAAAGCAACGCGGCCGTGGAAACGCGTCGTAAAACGGAGATTATTTTGCCTCGTTTACGAGAGTCCGAGATAGAGAGGCCGAGGGACAGGGCGATCCTCGAGATCCGAACCGCGGGATCACGGCGGAGGGAATCGCGCGTCGTCGATGACGTGGAATTAAGATCGTCCCGATGCCGGAGTCGTTGGGAACGCGGCTTTATGCACGCACGCGGTTTTACGGCGCTTTTATGCCATTTTTACGCGGCCCGATAAAGGAATAACGGCACGAGCAGGGAAATATACAACGCGATATATAACGGGACAAGAAAGGGGGCGATTCTCCGTGAAAAAAGTAGATAAAAAACGCGAAATAAAAAGATGGGGGACTATTTATCCTTGTTTCTTGTTTGCCCCCTTTCTTCCTTTTCCCGTCCCGGTGAAATCGAGCTCTCTGGGCGAAAATCGAGTCTCGACGTGGGCGCGCGATTTTTTGGAATAATCGAGGCAAAAGAGACCGAGCAAACGACGAAAGGGTGGAACAGACAGCGGAGGGTGTATCGGAACGTTTTATTCCAGCATCGATTCGCCGATGCCGAATTTCGATGTTTTCTCTTTCATACCGAACCCTTTCCCGCGGGAAAAAATTTGTTTCGTGCTTTCCTCTGCGTTTTATACAGAAACTTTTTATTCGCCCGACGCTCTGCATTAATCAGGCACGGTGAATTATTCCCGAAAATTGAGGGTAAGGCGAGGGGGGGTATATCGAGACATTCAAGGAGTACCAAGACCAGTCGAGGAATTTATTCCTTTTGTTGGAAATTCTGTTGCCCTCCTTTCCTGTCTGTGTTTTCAAATCCGAGTTATTTATCTCTTTGATATTGGGAAAGGAACGTCAAGGCCAACAAATTCATTCCTCCCGTTCTTTCTTCTTCTTTGTATTTTATACAGACGCAATTTATTTCTTGGGTATTAACCCTTTGAGCTCGACGATTTTTTCGTTACGGAGGAGTAAAAGTTCAAATATATCCTGCCATAAAATCTGTCTGACATTTTCTAGAACGGTAAATAAAATATCGTATAATAATCAACACGTAGGATTAATTAATTTCGAAATCTCGTACAGTGTCACCTTATTTACAATTTAATATATTAATCAACATCAATTTTGAAAATCTTATTACACGGTGATTTATTAAAGGTCGCCTCTCGAGTGCAAAGGGTTAAACGTTGATATAATAATATTAATTAAGAGAGAGGAAAAGGCACCAAGAATTCGAGACTAAGGTATATCAATTCGTGGCCAGCAGATAAATTCATCCCTTATCTGAAAAATTTCTTTTAATTTCGAAACTTGGCACACTGTTACGTTATCTCGAATTTAATATATTAATTAACATCGATTTTCAAAATTTTATTAAAGGTCTCCTCTCTAGTGCAAAGGGTTAAACGTTGATATAATAATAATAATTAACCCTTTGCGCCCGACGATTTTTTGGCTAAAGAAGGGTACGTGTTCAAAAATTTTCTGCCATAAAGGCTGATGATATTTCTCGAGCAGTAGATAAGAAATCGTATAATAATAAACACGTAGAATTATTTAATTTCGATACCTCACACACGGTTACGTTATTTTAAATTTGATGTATTAATTAATATCGAGCTTCGAAATTCTATCAAATGGCGACTGAAAGGCGTCTCTCGAGTGCAAAGAGTTAAAAGAGACGAAAAAGCACCGAGAATTCGAGACAAAGGAATATCAATTCGTGGCCAAGAAATAAATTCACCCTCTCTCTGAAAAATTTCTTTTAATTTCGAAACTTGACACACTGTTACGTTATCTCCTATTTAATATATTAATAAACATCGATTTTCAAAATCTTATTAAACGTTGATATAATAATAATAATTAAGAGAGAGGAAGAAGCACCAAGAATTCGCGACAAAGGAATATCAATTCGCGGCCAGTAAATAAATTCATCCCCTCTCTGAAAAATTCCTCCTGTTCCTTCATTTCCTTCTCTGCATTTAATTCGGGAGCAATTTATTTGTTCGATATCGCGTTAATCAGGAAAGATGAAAGATTGGGAAGAATTCGTGGCGAGCGGATGGCAGAACGGCAAACAAAGAAAATTACGTTAGGTCTCGTTACGACGGCAAATTGGCCGCGTCGATTTAATATCGACGCCTGGCAGAGAGCGTCGGTCCTCACAAAGGGTTCGAATGACTTTCAGATGAGCTTTCCCAGCGATAATAAGTCCGGTTTTTCGACAAAGAGAGCACGACCCTCTTTGGCGGACGGAGGAGACGTAAGAGTTTAATGAATTTCACGGCATTCCGTGCGACGGTGCCTGGAGATAAGTTGTCAAAGAAAAACCCCATCGAACCTCCATCGATGGAACAAAGAATAATTTTTTACAGGGCAGAAACTTTTCTCGCTCCCCGGGAACCCGGTCTGCGCAGAAAACGGACGAATACCGAATTCCTTCTCGATGATGCTGCAAAGAATCTTCCTCTTAAAGGCGAACAGTTTCCACGGAAGTTCCTTCTGCCACGCCGGTCAGAACAATCGAATACTCTTTAGGTTAAATGAAATTTTCCAATCGCCGGCGCGAAAAAAGCCGCGACAACTGCAGTTTCATCGATTTCTTTCTTCCTGTTATTGGAAATATTCAGCTTTGCTTCTTGTCACTTGTCGTTACAAAAATTCCCGATAATTTGCACGGCATTTTCCATGGACACGTTTCTTTGCTGGCCCAGAGCTGTTTGGACGAATTTCTCTGTGGAAATTGACGAATGAGAATGTTCGAAAGCGAGAATCGAAGATTTGGGAGCTGTGATTCGCGAAGTATTAACCATTCGAGTTCAAAGATTCTGTGTTTCTTTCCATTGAGTAATGACAACTCGAAAATTTTTTGGTATAAAATTAATAATGTTTTTATGGAACAATGTTGGGATTATCTTTATTTAAATCCCTCGTGGATCATGGTTTAGAGGTTCGAGAAGTTATGGCACTTCTTTAGGTAACGATGACAGTCTTATTTCGAAATAGAAGACAACGCAAGCTCTCCTACTTGCGATACACTCAAAGGAGTATCTACTTGACTCAGATTTTATTATATATTTAATTCGTCACACAGTCACAATAACATCGATAGAAATCGTGTCTAAATTAATGTCTTGTTTGAATAGGAATAACAGAATTCAAAGATATATACGATATTTGCGGTAAGCGTATATGGTAAGGAGTTACGTGCCGTGGTGGCGCTAGTGAGTTAAGCGTAAAATCGCCCTAGAGCTGCGGAAACGGTAAAATTGACACGAAACGTTAATCCGTGTCCAAAATAGTAATCCAATTTTTCTAAATGCCTACTAAATATTCTCCCAGTTTCTTATACCACTGCTAGTATGAATTTTACGAAAATCCAATTTCTTGCACACATTTTACACGTTCGAATGATTCCTGTTACCGAGGAAAGGCATCGTGTAACCTGTTAATACGGGACTAACACCGATTATTAACACCTACTGTCTGCTGTTAATAGCTGACTACACTTTAATTTCGCACCGATGATCCCCAAAGCGGTTAAATTCACAGATCAGCGCTTCGCGTGTATCTATCGGTATAGAACGAGACAAAGACGCGAGGATGCA
This sequence comes from Eufriesea mexicana, assembly GCF_001483705.2. Classification (NCBI taxonomy): domain Eukaryota; kingdom Metazoa; phylum Arthropoda; class Insecta; order Hymenoptera; family Apidae; genus Eufriesea; species Eufriesea mexicana. The sequence continues at coordinate 301,562 of NW_016908917.1, forward strand.
CGTGGTCGCGAGGCAGAATGACGTTCCAAGGATTGAACGCGGGCGGGAAGTCGCGACTGCGGCTTAAACGGGAAGTTTACTCGGTAATCCCCGGCACCTGCGATAGTTTTGCCCGAAATTCCATTTCCCCAAGGTTCGAGGCTTAGCTCGCGCTGCAAATTTCTGCTCGAATGCCGATCGGGGAGCTCCTTAAGGCGCGTTACACGCGATAGAGCTCCGGTTACACGATCGGTTCCAACCTGGTAACTTCCCAGTTTACATCGGCGTCGTTATCGTCGCCACGATTGCTGCTAATATGGCTGCTCGCGATACGCGTGTACGTGTACACCGCAGCCACCCCGGGCTCCCGACGATTATCGCGGCTGGCGCGGAAACGGGAAAGCGCGATGGGCTGTCGCGACGATTACGCTTGTGGAAGGTATAAGAGGTGAGATTATATTAAACGCGGGAACTCGTGGAAAATATTTTGCTCAATGGATTTTCCTGGATATTACATTTGCATCTACCGCCGTTACGAGTGTGCTGCCATCTTTATATCGGGACCAGGCGTTGCTAGCCGGTCTTCAGTTGGCAACGAGAGTAGTAAACTGGCCACGTGTCGAAGAAATGTCTCAGGTTATAGTAATTCTGAGGTAATAAATACAGGGAAGAGTAAGACTGCATTTATATCGAGTTAACCGCCATTTAATCAAATTCTAAAGTTCGTTGTTAATTAAAATCTCGAATTTAAAATTGCCCAACAACGCGTGGAAATTTTGGTCAAATAATTCTACATCTTATAATTAATTTCCACTTCTTATTAAACGTTTTGAAAATATCGTCGACTTTATGACAGAAAGTCTTCGAATTATTAGATTTCTGTAATGAAAAGATCGCCGAGTGCAAAGGGTTAATATTTGAACAACCATAAGTTTGCGAGGAAAAATTGTACAATGACATTTGTTGCACCAATGTAAATGGCGAAGCCTATACTTTCACACCACCAAATTTAACTTCTATTCAGAAGCTTTTGTAGTGAGAAGAAGGACAATTTTTCATTGAGAAAATTGTAGAAATTCAAACACTGGTAGTTTCTTTAAAAATTTGTTTTCCTTTCTAAATTGTAAATTGTCTTTTCTGTTTTTATTGTAAAAACTTCTAAGTAGAAATTAAATTTGGACACGTAACAGTACAGGCTTCGCCATTTATATTGACCTCACAAACGTTATTGTACGACTCTCCCTCACAAAGTTATTGCTGTTCAAAAATTGACATAGTATGCATTCAGTTTCGCTCTTCACTGTATAGTAAATCTAAAAGGACTAGATTTATTTTACCGATTTAAAAAATGGAACACACGTTGAGGCAGTAATGATTCAGAATATAAGAAAAATATGGCAAAAAAATAATTTTATTCTTAAAAATGTAGCAATTCTAGCAGCCTCCATTAAAAATTCATTCTGTGTATTTGATATGTTCCATTTCGGGATAAAAGTCCGAAATTCCTATTTTCAAACTCCTCGATACTTCCAGATTTCGTTACCTAATTCTCTCACCAAAAATAAAAAAGAAAAAAAAAATAAAAAGGACAAAAAGAATAATATCGAAACGAAAATTCAAGTTCCGCCGACGTTATCATTTTTCCAACATTCAGCCGGAAATCGGTTCGACCTCGCGCGAATTTTTAACGCGGCCGCGAGCACCGCGTGGTCGGTTCAATCAAGGACACGTCAACTATCCCTTCAATCATCCACCCCCTTCTGCCCCCGCTCCGGGATGCACAGATCCGGAGACGCGATTGTTGGCGTGCAACCTGCACGCGATAAAATTCCCTAGCTCGAAGCTATACCTGGCTGATTATGTGCTAACGATCGTGCGACTCGAAACGGATATCGCGTCCCGTAATTATATCGCGCTTAGGTGCGGCTCGTGTAACCTACCCCAACCCCACTCGTTGCATGATTCGTTTGATTACGCGCGAACGATCCTCGGCGCTAATGCGTTTATCAGCCGCGGATTTTACACGCGCCGACGTTCGTGATTCCGAATAATTTCCCGCCGAAATCGCGGCATGGCCGATTACAAAATCCGCGAAGAACGCGGGAAATTCAAACGACCAACGATGGAGTTCGTTGATCGTTAACATTCAAAATGTGTTCCCTTGGTATTCAGTCGTTGTGATAACGTTTAGGATCGATGAAAAATGGTTTGGTACAGCTTCAGATGTGAACCCTTTCACGAGTAACCGTTTCAGCAGCCTTACAACGATTTGCCATTTAACTCACTAGCGCCACCACGGCACGTATCTACAGTAAGTGTGTCTTAACTACCATATGAACATTTCGTTCAAGTATTTTCGAATTTTACCGATGTAAGCTTGGAATTTTTATTGTATGTAGTATAATATGGAATTCAAGATGATACTAGGTTAGGAATTATGTACAGAATTATAGATAGATTATAGATTTTAAATGTCAATCGCGAATTCGATGCGGTACGCAAAATAAAGGTACTGGTTTATTAAAAATTACCAAGCAGAAGTTTCACTTCTGGGAACTGAAAGTGATAATGAGTATAAAACGAGGATGTGCAACAGATGCGCGAATCGTGTCGGGTCTGTGACGCTGTAGCAGAAATATTTGATAGGTGAGTGGCTAAAATTGTTGCGCCAGAAGTTAGTTCCCCGAGTAATAACATTAGTATAATGTTATACAATCCGCGCAAAATCCGTGGTACTCGAGTTCTAAATAGTTGAGACGGGGGTGATTAAGGCTTTGAAGCAATTAGTATGGAAATGTCTCGAAGGGGGACGAATGAAAATTGCTCGCACATAAAATCATCGTCCAATAACAATAATTTAAGATAATTATATAGTAAAAAATTAGCACACAAAAATTCCTGTATCGCATGAATTATACCCATCTGAAAACCTGTAACATTTGATTCATAAAAATTAAATTCTTTAAAAAAAATAGCTTCTTTTAATTATTCTCAGAAATTTAAATAATCCGTTAATGACAATGTTCGCCAGAAACGATATATCTCAATGACAGTTGTAGCAAGATTACATTCAAAACCCAAAGAAAGAACCCTTACTACAGGAAAGTTCTTAGCTCAGTAGTTAGAGTCAACGCTTTCCACCCGGATGGCCCGGGTTCGATTCCCCACCAATGAACTCTTCATTTTTCATGCGATTTTATGATCGCGGAATTATCCTTTCTTCCTTCCATTTCCCTCTCCCTAAAGTCAATTAATATTTCAATTCAACCTCGCATCATTCTGTTGCAAATAAAGAGTTCGATCGAAATTGACTAATTTTCCGAGTAGGTTTTGTAACAATGTTTCTCAAGCAGCAGAAGTGCCTCGACTCAAAAAAGCGGCATTAAAAATAGTTAGCGGATTGCTACGAACGGGGATCGTGGAGAGAAAAAAAGGTTGGAGAAATGGGTTTGTACACGTTCACTGAAGGGAAGCTGTGCAACAAAATTAGTTTCGAGGAAACAGAGCAGAGAGGCGTGTTTGTGTATATCCACCAGAGGCACAACTAGAACTTGCACCAGAGTCGAATTGGTCGAATTAGACTATGAGTAAGGAGGGGAAGAGATATGTATCCAGGACAAGAAATAGTGCGCGCCAGTATGGCAAGATGAATCTTCGCAAATATGACACCAAAATTTGGACAACTAATTGTGTGTAACTTGTACCCGAAGCTTCGCGAATCCCGAACCCGTGCTAATTGGACTGCTACATATATATATATACATCTACGGAGTTGCACCGGGGTAATTTCTAAATTACGTTAATTACGATACATCCGGGTGTTCGGAACTTTGAAAAATTGCAACTACTCTGGAACTCCATGGGATAGCAGATTTTCCCAGGTGAGTTTGCAATGTTGATGAAACCTGCAACTCTGGAACTACAACCATCCCCCTTTAAGTGCTTAGAAACGAATCCATAATCTCTCTCTCTCTCTTCGATCTATGATGATGTTAAGGTCCGTCACAAAAATCTAAAAATTGTAAGATCATATTTATAGGAGTCAAGCACTAGGAAGACTTCCTAGCCTAGGAAAACTTTGGTCTAGTTTGACAAAATTGCTACATATTACGCAAAAAAATATTAACTGTTTATTCTATTTCCCAAAGTCGCTGATAAGCTCGGGCCACCATAAATCGGCCATTATACCATAACCGGTCGGTTACGACGAGAACCAATATCGGTCCACTTACGATTTATCCATATTCATTAGCGGGTCGTGCCGACTGGCCGCCTACCAATCAGCCCCGATAATTATCCGCGTAATTAGGCCGAGGTTGGCTGAAACACGGTCATTTTGGGGGTCCATCCTGTATTTCACTTAGTACCTCCAAATTGAAGCAATCCGGGCAATCCACGAACCGCGATTACTTTTTCACGTGCGCGGAATCGGTTATGCGATCCGGGAACATCATAATCATCCCCTGACCTACGGCTATGCGAGCTGAAAATACTCGTGCGAATCGTCATCTCCTCTTCTTTTCCATATATTTTTTCTTTCCCTTTTTAAATTCCAATAAGAGATATCGAACGAAGAGCTGAAAACGACGTTTCCATTTGATGTTTGCGGATTTTAAGCGATCAACGGATCCTCCTCGCGGAACTGACAAAGCGGATAATCGGTTTGGAAAGGACGAGGGGAATGTTTATCGATAATACGAAGACACGATCTCCGTGAGCGGCGAATCGAACGAGAAATCAGAACTCCCGCGATCGAGGGATGGATCGAGCGGAGATTTCGTTTCCGCGCTGCCAATTAGTCGCTGTCCAGAGGGTGAAAAATGCCTGGTAAGCTTTTGCTGACCGTGTTCCGTTTCAAACGCATTCGCGATTAACGATATCGATATATCCGGGATTTAATTCACCGCGGAAACTCTCGACGTTTACGCTTTCGGGCTTTATTTTATCGCGACCTTAGTCAAATACGCGCGAATTTGCAGATTTACCGTGCGTTCGAAGGAAAAAGCTTCCAGGGGGAGAATATTCCACTTTATTCTTATTAATACTGCCGATCGTCGATGACTTTTGCTGCATAAATTCGATCATTCCGCTTGCTTCTCATATCGGACGTTGACATTATAATTGAAATGGGGGTTTTAATCAGCGTGGATCAGCGATGGCGAACCTCAGACACGCCGAATGACACACATTTTGAATGAAACACATTGTTTTCAGACGATAAGCGAAATGAAATAGATAAACAATAAATTGCACAATAAGGATGCAAGAATTGCAATTATTAAGCAAAGTGCTGAATTACCACTTAATGCACATGTACACGGAATAACGAGACTGAACACAAACACACAGCAACAGTAAAAACAATTTTAAATACTTTTCGATTTCCTGTATATATAAAATATAAATTTATTTTATATCGTTTTAATATAAAACGAATATATTAAAAATACCTCTCTTTTTTTTAATAGACCTATAGATAATACAAAATTATTTATTTATTTATTTATTCATTCATTTATGGGAAGAAACTCATTAGTATAATGTAAAGTACAGTATTTACCATAGATTTCTTAACTGATCACGATATTTAACAATAGGAACACCAAAAAGATCTATTAAGGTATATACAATAATTATTGGCCAGAGTGGTGATTCCACTTATGGTATCAGAATACAAGAAATGCAAGGAACGTGTGAGAAAACCTGTATGCTCTTGAAGGAGTACAGAAATTAGCATATTAAATTATGAATATTCCTAAATATAAAACAGCACCCAAGTTAAGCTAGATTTTCTATGAATTTTGACACACTGATTGAAATTGTCACGATTCGAGAACACCTTAAGGCATCGTTCACAACAGCACCAGGTGCCAGGTACCGGTTCTTCGAAGTCTACACCCACCCTATCGAGCAATCATAGCAATGGGGCCACGGTGGCGCGTTTCGAACGAAGAGTCGCTTGTTCCCATCGAGCAAAAAGTTAATCAGGACACATTATAGAGTTAGCCAAGCGAATATCGACTTCGGCAGCAGTGCGCCTTCATTATCGTGGAAAAAGGCTTTGAAAAATATTTTTCGATATCTGCACAATGCATCAGGAAAATATCCACGTTCGCCCCTTCTCCCTGAAATCGCCAATTATCCCGTGCAAATACGCGAAAAGCGAACGCGTTCGGTTTTCACCACGGGCTAACCAGATTCCAGCTGGCATTCCGAAATTGCGGACTAATTTGTACGCAATACGCGAATCTGCATCGATCGAATGCCTCGAATATCCCGATCAGGATGTCACCGTGAGACCTGTCCTCGCCCCTTACATGTGCCAATTCCGAATGCTCATCGGGGTCGTACGAGATACAGAGGGTCACTGAAGACCGGCTCAAGTCCCTTCGTGCCTAATATTTGCGAATTAGGTGCGTTAATTAGGCCACGAGAATATTAACCAATCGCTGGATATTAATTATTTTCCGAAACCATAGACTGAAAGTTCTCCGATCAAGTAATTTGCAAAAATTAAATCGGAGATTATTATATTATTATATTATTATATTATTATATTATTATAATATTATATTATTAATTACACCACGCAAATATTAACCAATTGCTAGATCTGAATTATTTTCGGAAAACAATCGACTAGAAGTTCTCTGACCA
>NW_016908917.1:309260-310161 GCF_001483705.2 Eufriesea mexicana
TTACTATATTACTATATTATTACCGTAAATTTTTATATTTTTATATTACTCTATATTAATTATTTAATTTTATATTATTTTTAATGAAAATGTTCAAAGCTCCAGAATAAATCGCACGTTTCCATAAATTCGCAAGATTAATCGCAAAATTGATCTGGATTCGCGGAGAATTATGTCCTAATCCTCGATGCAACACGGGATCCACAGGTTCCGTGACTTTATTGCCACTGTCACTGCCAATGTTTACCCCTATTTCGTTCACCCCCTCCACGCTCTATTCCTCCAGGAATATAAATTTTTCCAACTCCCCCGATCTCGATGAACATCACCGATAATCCGATACCCTTTGTCGCTGTTGTCGGAATCAAGTAAACCCCGGAGAGCAGGTTGACTGACAGCCGTTCCTCGTTATGGGAATGCGTTTACCATCGAATGCGCTCCAGCTCGTTATTTTATCCGCGAGACAAAAGAAGCACGACTCGTTGACGCGTCCTGTACACGCGTCTCGAGTCGGGACGAACTTTCGCGATACGCGTGTGACCGGGATGCGGGAATGAACGTCAGGGGGTGTAGAAAAGAACTTTCGCGATAATTTACCCCGGGCCACGTGCGCGGAGTTGAACGATACGACACAGTTCGCGCGCAAAATTATGTGTCGGCATATTGCATAGGCCATGAAAATCCGATTAGCAGCGGACGCGTTAAATTAACGCCAGGCTAGTGTCATGAGTTATTGGGACCTGTAGCGCAGAATTTCGTCGCGAGGCCGAGCGTTTGGTCCCCGTTTAAATTAATTGCTAGCGCCCTCTGCTTTGGCTTAAAGATGTCAACTTTGATCCTTGAAATACGACGCAATATTCGGTTGAATGATGCACTTTGCGATTATTCTTTCACGTGTTTC
>NW_016908917.1:310191-351124 GCF_001483705.2 Eufriesea mexicana
GAGTAACGATAATTTCGATTTGACCGATTTTTCACTTGTCATTTGACACCTATTAGCGAAGAATCCTTCGGGTTAAGGCTCTTACAACTATACCTACTTCCAAGCCAGTGCACGTTCACCGGAACCGGGCCCCGCGTTTTGAAAGCGGCCCGGTTCCGAAAACTCACCAGACATTTTGCAAGACACTCTGTATAGTAGATTGAATATTCAGGTGTGTGTAGAAAATATAATGGCATAATCCAATATTCTATGGCAAGATTTTCTCTCACACCTTTGCATTGAAATATTTCGTTCAGCGTGTTCTAAGCGTTGACATCAAAGGTTGATGCAACTGCAACACGGGTGCGGAAGATATTAGGTGCTAAGGAAATCAGCCAATTAGAAAACACCAATTTTGATTAACTCTTTACAGAATGATGATACTGTGGGGGTCCTCCCTCTAGCGTCTTTGATGTCAGGCTGTCGCATGTATCCTAGTTAGAAGAAGAATTCATCAGTAAGGCTACCCCTAGTAGGTCCTGTCTTAGACTGGGATACTATTGGAAGGACGGAAAGTTACATAAATATTGTAAAGATCGGGTGGAACACGAATAATATAAAACTATTTATTAACCATAAAATATACAATGCAATATGCGGTGACGGTAAAGACTACGAATATAATCTATCTATTAATTAAGCTCTTATAACTACAACGACAAAATTATACCTAACAACACGTTTACACTTAGCAATACGAATACAATTAACCACAACTTTTCTCACAACTCTCTCTACGAACTCTAATATACTACACGTACTACGACAGACCACCCTCTCACCCTTGCATCCCTATTTAAAACCATACATTCTATCCTCTTTCATACCTATTCTCTTTTTCCAATCACACTTTCCCACGCTCTCCTCGCAATCTTACCATCAGCGGGTCACTTAGCCCAAACACTCAAACGCATTCCTAAAGCCACTCTTCACTTTCATCCGATACATTCATAAACACCCCGTACACACGATCCTAGCGCACGATCATTCATCCTTTCGCACGTACTCTAGATAACACGCTCATCCTGCAATACCGCAATATATATATATATAGGATTTGGAGGTTTTGCGAAGAAGTCGGAACCCACCTAGTGGTGAGGGTGAGAATGATAGTCGCTACAATACCATACTATTTACCGACACTATATCGGATTTAAACGTGTATTCTGGTCCGCAAAATTTTTGAACTGGCCCTGCAAAAGGTCACGCCGGCCCTGCCTAGTTCTCTCATACTTTCCATGCTCAGGAAAGCTAGAAGCTCCTAACCCACTGTTCCAACTTCGACACACCAGTCGAATTGACACAACGCTGCAATTAAACGACCGGAGAAAAAGACGCAGGAATGTGGTCGGAGGATTGCGAGTTCCTGCGGGTTACACAGGGAAGAAAGGATCAAGGAGACACGAGGGAGACGATAATTCTTCGGAGTGGAGTTATTGTTCCGTCGTGGCACGCGGAATTGGCAATATCGTTCGGCTCATATCCCGTTGGCTGGTGGAGCAAGCGGGCACCGGTTTCCCGCGGGAACGTTCATCCCTGAATAAGTCTATATCGAAACGGAGGAGCGCGAGTGTGCGTCTAACCGAATGCATGGGAACAGGGAGCGTAAAAACACACGGGTGTCGCGCTCGTTTCCCTTTAAAATCGATATTTAACGCGGGGCGTAGGGTCTTTTTAGCCCGGCACAATGGCCGGGAAGCCGATGGGGAATATCGGGCTGACGATTTTCGACGACCACGCGAACGTCGAATTATCCGGGAATTAAAAGCTGCTCGCGAAAGCACCGGCGAAATTTAAAGGCGGCTGCTCTTCTACCGGCCCTCGATTCGCGGGTTTTTCGCGTTAGGGGTACGCGCCATCCTACGGTTTCCGCTTTCGAGAACGCCCTCGAAAACGATCAATTTTATTCCCATTCAGCCCAACCGCTCGCTATTTATTTATTCGCCGCGAGGCGATTTGTCGTTCGAAATAATAGAGAAATATTTCACTTCCAGTCCCAATTTCCCTCCTACCCTTACCCGACACCAAGAATTATCGAGTTTTTCCCCAATTTTATGCAAATTTTTTAATAATCTCGAGATCGATCGCTGCCAATACTCCGCCATTAATTTTTAAATCGTTATTTAAACTGTTCTCGACTCCTCTGCAAATTTTTCGGATCCTTCGAATGTATTTATATTGGCTAGTATAAAGGAGTCTGTCAGAGGTGAAATTTATGCGGTACTATTGGAAAGGGTGTCTTCTTTGAGTTTTCCAAGTCGATTATTGAAATGGGATAATAAAAAGGGAATATTCCCGAATTATTCAAATTATTATTACGCAGGATCAAAGGATGCTCGACTTTTTCAAACTATCGGTAGATGACAGGATAACCACTGACTGGATAGTTTCCGCTTTAATCCGATACATTTCACCGTCTGATGCTTGCGTTTCTCATACTACGAGACAAATTCTGGGGTACGTTTCACCGCTAATCTAAACTGAATTATACAGCGTTTCGACTGGGTTATATTGTTTCGTCCGAATCTTCTTATCGACCGTATGAAGAATTTAGGCGAAGGCTTACGTCGTTCTAAGAACGTAAACTATTTTTGAAGGTTTAAATATAATTTAATTTGAATATATCTACAGCAATTTACAATATGTCTTAGCGATGTGCGTTCTACCGTGGTGTCGTTTGTGTTGTTTCGATGTTTGTAATGTCTGTCTTCTTGGTGTCGTGTATTTTTATATGTTCGTCTGTTGCTGTCATTGGCTGTCAAGATATCTAAGTGGTGGGTGTGTCTTTTTTCCTATTGGCGGCGTGTTCGTTGGAGGGATGTGCGGGAGGCTCGGAACTGGTAGGTGGAAGTGGACTTTTTTCCTATTGGCGGCGTGTTCGTTGAAGGGATGTGCGGGAGGCTCGGAACTGGTAGGTGGAAGTGGAAGTTTAAACAAATTGTTAATTTGTTTAGGTTTGGGAAATTTTAATTCTTTTATGGGGGTTGCTCGGAGGTCGAGGTGTCCGCGAATCGTGGGACGCTGGTTATAAACGAGTAAACCATCGTCCCTTCGATTCGGGTCCCTTGTTCTTGAGAGTGAGCCAAAATAATTTAAGAGAGACAGGAGAAGCTTAAAATATCGAGGATGAAAAAAATATTATTACGATATTCGAATACACGAGAAGTATATCACGTTCGTAGAAACACAATCATATCCCAGAAGTCGCAGAAAAATTCCAGAAAAATTCCAGAAAAATTCCAGAAATCCCAAGATCGAGGCAATCTAGGTACTCTCGTAAACCACGTAGTACACAGAGATCTCACCTGCCACAGTTGATCAAAAAATTCCGAGTATTTGTAACAACAGAATCGTACAAAGAAGTACAGGAAGCCATAGTCGCTCATCGTATGACAGTATATTGCCTAATTCGCAGTATACGACTCCATTTTCTTGCTATTCCTTAATCGCTGTCACTCGCTTCTAAACCAAAGAATTCCTGATACGTCAGTCACACGAGTTAGGTCATCACCTCACTGCAATGGTGATTAGTATCTCTTCCCATTTAGCAACCTCGCGAAAATATAAATGTCAATCGAAAGGAATAGGAATTTAAATTGCACCGAAATTCCCAAAATCGGCTATTCTATACATATCCAGTTATAAATAAATTATTTCCAAGAATAAATAAGCAATTTAAAAATCATCATTCTCTGAAACCTCGTTACATATTTACCTCTCGATCACTCCTCGAGTTCAGCGACCTCGAAGGATGATTCTAATCGCGTGTAGAGGATGGATCGATCACGAGGTATACTCAATTGCTATCAGTCCCATCGTCGCTCGCTGCAAGCTCCTTTCGCTTTCGAAGCGTGACCAAAGAGAAAGCCTGCCACGGTGCTCGTCGGTCGGATCCCATTTCGCGAATGCAATGAAAAGGAAAACAGGCTGCGCGAAATGGAACATCTGCTACTCCCCTGGATCGATGCTACGAAAAGATCGATTCCTCCCTGTGCTCCTTGCACGCCGACACTCGGCCGCGTCTGAGGACAAAGGAAGCGTGTTTTTCCAAGCTTCCCAGCCTCTTTCTCTCGAGAGGAGAGCGATGAAATTAGAAGGGTGGAGAGGAGAGAGCGAGGGGTGTGATACGTTCACGCGACTCGACGTCCCTTGCTCGGAGGGCGAATAACGCGGCGGACAAATGGCGGCCAAACAAGCCAAGTGTCTCGATAAAAGCACGGGGTGGGATGGAAATTCCGGGACAAGGGTTCCGGAGGGGCACGCGTGCCTGCTAGAACGCCTCTGACTGTGGGTATGTTATATTTGGGAAATAGTTCCACTTTGGGATCGAGTTTCGTTCGCGGCTACGGCGGGAATCGATGCAGAGGAATTTATTATTGTTCGACGGAAGACGGTAGAAATTGGAAAATAATTTTTCCCCACGGTCGCGGCGTACTCGCGTGTAGTTCCGCTTCGAAATTGAATTTCCTCCCGATCGCGGAGTAACGGAGAGCGCTCGCGATTAGGGAATTTCGCTCGACCCCGTGAGACGCGTTTCGGATCAATTCCATTCCTGGAATTATGTTTCGCGCGGACCTTGAAACGACCTTGAGATTGCAAGGACGGAAAGGAAATTGAACGAAACTGTCTTTGGAACATTCACGTTGATTTCGCGCGAATATGACGACGGTTTGATGGGAAATTTGCACTCTGTAGCGATTTCCGTAAATACCTTCATAGGAAGAGAGAATCGAGGAGGTTTCAGGTTCACCAAGTCCATGGTGAACACAGAAATTGTTATATATACGAATTCCTGACCTGTCAATAGTATTCTGTGTCTGAGATACGGCTATGTTCCATAAAAGTTGAGAGTCAAGACGAAAGGAGGAAGCCTCCACGCGTGAGGAGTTTTCAGCGAGGTGTCAATGAGAGACCTGCGATGAGTTAGTGACAGACTATAGAATAATTAGTGACAGACCTTCTACGAATGAGTGACCTTCGAGGAATTAATGACAGGCTATAGAATAGTTACTGAGAGATTTTCCAGGAATCAGTGAGAGACCTTCGAGGAGTTAGTGACAAACTATAGAATAGTAAGAGACCTTCCAGGAGTTAATGACAGACTTTAGAATAATTGACAAGAGACCTTCTAGGAGTGAGTGAGAGACCTTCGAGGAGTTGGTGACAGACTATAGAATAGTTAGTGAGGGACTCTTTAGAAGTGAGTGAGAGACCTTCGAGGAGTTGATGACAGACTATAGAATAGTGACAGACCTTCGAGGAGTTGGTGACAGATTATAGAATAGTGAGAGAGAGAGACCTTCCAGGAGTTGGTGACAGACTATAGAATAGTGGGAGACCTTTGAGGAGTTGGTGACAGATTATAGAATAGTGAGAGACCTTGGAAGAATTGGTGACAGACTAAAGAATAACGAGAGACCTTCGAGGAATTGGTGACAGACTATAGAATAGTGAGAGACCTTGTAGTAGTTGGTGACAGACTATAGAATAGTGAGAGACCTTGGAGGAATTGGTGACAGACTAAAGAATAGTGAGAGACCTTCGAGGAGTTGGTGACAGACTACAGAATAGTTAGTGAGGGACTCTTTAGAAGTGAGTGAGAGACCTTCGAGGAGTTGGTGACAGACTATAGAATAGTGACAGACCTTCGAGGAGTTGGTGACAGATTATAGAATAGTGAGAGACCTTGGAAGAATTGGTGACAGACTAAAGAATAGTGAGAGACCTTCGAGGAGTTGGTGACAGACTATAGAATAGTTAGTGAGAGACTCTTTAGAAGTGAGTGAGAGACCTTCGAAGAGTTGGTGACAGACTATGGAATAATGAGAGACCTTGTAGTAGTTGGTGACAGACTATAGAATAGTGAGAGACCTTGTAGTAGTTGGTGACAGACTATAGAATAGTGAGAGACCTTCGAGGAGTTGGTGACAGACTATAGAATAGTGGGAGACCTTTGAGGAGTTGGTGACAGATTATAGAATAGTGAGAGACCTTGTAGTAGTTGGTGACAGACTATAGAATAGTGAGAGACCTTGTAGTAGTTGGTGACAGACTATAGAATAGTGAGAGATCTTGGAAGAATTGGTGACAGACTAAAGAATAGTGAGAGACCTTCGAGGAGTTGGTGACAGACTACAGAATAGTTAGTGAGGGACTCTTTAGAAGTGAGTGAGAGACCTTCGAAGAGTTGGTGACAGACTATGGAATAATGAGAGACCTTGTAGTAGTTGGTGACAGACTATAGAATAGTGAGAGACCTTGTAGTAGTTGGTGACAGACTATAGAATAGTGAGAGACCTTCGAGGAGTTGGTGACAGACTATAGAATAGTGGGAGACCTTTGAGGAGTTGGTGACAGATTATAGAATAGTGAGAGACCTTGTAGTAGTTGGTGACAGACTATAGAATAGTGAGAGACCTTGTAGTAGTTGGTGACAGACTATAGAATAGTGAGAGATCTTGGAAGAATTGGTGACAGACTAAAGAATAGTGAGAGACCTTCGAGGAGTTGGTGACAGACTACAGAATAGTGAGAGACCTTCTAGTAGTTGGTGACAGACTACAGAATAGTTAGTAAGAGACCTTTTAGGTGTCAGTGAGTGACCTTCCACTAGTTAATGACAGACTATAAAACAGTTAGTCAGAGACCTCCTATGAGTCAGTGAGGGTCCTTTGAGGGCTTAAGGAACTTAGAGACCTTCGTGTGAAATAAACCTTCATTTCGAGACCAGACGTGTTGAGTTTTGACTCGTATTTCTTCCTGTCACTCTTACTACACCACTCACCCCTATAACATCCGGTGTCATAGACACCTGGTCCGCTAGATAGCCACCCTGACTAGTCCCAGTAGGCCCAGGACGAAACGCACAGTCCCCTCCTTCTCCTCCCTTCGCCCATAAATATCCTAGCGTTCTTCAACTCGAAAAGTACACCCTTATGACTTCGACGTTTTAAATTAACGACAGTTCCATGACCTGTACTCTTAAAAGAAGACGAATCGAAGAGGAAGAAATAGGCCCCTGTTAAGTTAGAGGAGCGAACGAGGTGGAATTGATGCAGGGATGAAGGAAGAAAATAAACGTTTATTAAGTAAAGAATATAATTGGAACGAGATTCTACGTTAGTTAAGTGTTCATTTAAAATACCGTGGTGCACGCTGGTAAAAATGGGAACCGGAGGACGGGAAAAGAAGCGAGTAAAAATAGGATGGCAAACGAGGGTAGGATAGAGCGAGGAAACTGTGGAACGTCAAGATTAGACGTTTTCCAAGCTAGGCGTAATACCCGAGGGTTGCTTACCCGTTTAAAGAGATACTTGGCGGTCTAAATGGACTTTGCTCGCGCGATTAGATTAGCGCTGGAAACGGGTCTTAATTGTCGTACGTTCTAACATTTCCTCCGGCTGGAATATCTAATTAGAACGATAAATAACCCCTTTCAAGAGCTTAAACGCGAGAAGAATAGCCACAGTGAGTTGCTCTTTAATCCCTCTCGCGATTGAAAAATCGTTCAACTTTAGACCTCGTTATCGAATCACTACAAATTTTTCAAAATCGATAAAAGATTCTTCTGTATACTCTCACAGTTGCTTAATGACTCCTAGCTTCCAAAACTTGCAATAAAGCTACATGCTGAGAATAAACTCAGCATCCTAGCGATGTGGGGATGATCCCTTCCCCTCCATTTTGCTTTTGTCACAGCGTGTCTTTTGTCTCCAGTTTCTCTGGAGACGACTGTGACCTGGTCCAAGTCAATCAGCTTAGTTCTGTCAGTGTAATCGTTAAATAAACATAGTCTTCCACCGATTGTGTGGACTCATGTCCTTTTCAATATAACCCCTCATCAAGAACAACTGAGTAAATACTTTTTTCGAAAAACATTCCCAAAATACGTAACTCTTTAGCGTTCTACACCAGCATCCTCCCCTAAATGCTGTCAAATTATTGACATCGAGCAATAAATGACGATTTTCCAGTTACTTATTAGTCCTGTCAACGATTTAGAAATGACTGCTTACGCGGTAGCTGTACTGTCATCACTATTACGATGTTTAACATCGAGTCGGTGAATCTGGTAACGAGAGGAACAATGCAGAGACGTTGCGAAAGTGGCGTTGCAACGGTAAAAATGGCAACTCGAGGGCCTCGAGAAGGCAGACCTGCGATAATGGAAAAGAAACAACGGGAGACATCGGAAAGTAAATGTCAAGAATTAGAGGAAGTAGCCCAAGGACAGTGGGGGGAAGATTCCGAGAATAAAGAAGCAGCAGGGGACCGGGGAGAATACCTAGGAGTAAGAATGAGAAGCAGCGCCGTGAAAGGAAAAAGAAGAACGAGGGGAGCGAACTTCTCGGAAGCGCGGAGACACGACGAGCAAACAGCAAGATGTCCGAACAAAAACGACCCTAGAATGCCCTCGAAAGTCCCAGGACTCTAACGCGTGTCACAAATCTGAAGATGTCCGCTGAGATGAAATTGAATTACAAAATGACCGTGGAAAGCGATGAGAAAGGGGACGAGTAGATTTTACGTGGGACAGGTCGTAGAAAGTGATGGGAGCCAGATGCGAGTGCGCGTCACCGGCTATTCGACACCCGGCGATGGCCATTACCGCGGAGAAAATGGTCGTTTTAGCCTCGTTTCGACTTCATACCTTGTCAAACTGCGGACCCAAGTGGTTCGGGAAAGGCTGGTTCTCGATTCAGCGCACGACTCGATGAGCTTGTGTCTCGGGATAGTGAAGTTTGCAAATGATCACTTCGCCTAGTGTCCTGTGCACACTGTCATCATCGTCACATCGCATCATCGTCAGATTTTTATTCACAGAGTAGTCGAATTTTATGGACGATGATATAAACCTATAATTAGCTCAAAGAAACGAGACACCATTGTTTTCACCAACGTCTTCCTGATCAGTCACGTGACTCGATGACAGGCATGATTAAAATAAATATAACGATGGCGACTATATCACGATGACGAATGTGATGAGGATGATACTAGCAGGATGAAGTATGTAGACGATTATGACGGTGATGACATCCTCTTGAAGAATTTCAATGCCATGATGACGACACTTCGACGGATATGATGAAGATACCATGTTTGTAATTATGATAACGATGGTGATACCATGACGAAGAATATAATAATAATAATTATGATCAAATGGCAATATAACAACGAAGATGACACCTTGTTGAGGAATTTTAATACCACGATGGTGACACTTTGATGAATATGATGAATATATCGTGATCGTAATTATGATAACGATGGTGATACCATGAGGAAGAATATAATAATGATAATCATGATCAATTGGCAATATTACGATGAAGATGACATCTTGTTGAGGAATTTTAATACCATAGTAATGACACTTCGACGGATACGATGAAGATGACATCCTGTTGAGGAGTGTCAATGCCACGATGACGACACTTCAACAGATATGATGAAAATGACATCTTGTTGAGGAATTTCAATACCACGATGTCGACACTTTAACAGATATGATGAAAATGACATCTTGCTGAGGAATTTCAATACCACGATGATGACACTTAGATGAATATAATGAAGATATCACGATCGTAATTATAATAACGACGGTGATACCATGACGAAGAATATAATAATAATAATAATGATAAAATGGCAATATTACGACGAAGATGACACCTAGTTGTGGAATTTTAATACCACGATGGTGACACTTCGACGAATATGATGAATATATCGTGATCGTAATTATGATAACGATGGTGATACCATGAGGAAGAATATAATGATGATAATTATGATCGAGAGGCAATATTATTATGAAGATGACACCTTGTTGAGAAAGTTTAGTACCATGATGATGACACTTCGACGAATACGATGAAGATACCATGATGGTAATTCTGATAACGATAGTAATGCCGTGACGAAGAATATAATAATGACAATTATGATCAATTGGCAATATTACGATGAAGATGACATCTTGTTGAGGAATTTTAATACCATAGTAATGACACTTCAACGGACACGATGAAGATGACATCCTGTTGAGGAGTGTCAATACAACGATGACGACACTTCAACAGATATGATGAAAATGACATCTTGCTGGGGAATTTCAATGCCATGATGATGACACTTCGACGAAAATAATGAAGATATCACGATCGTATTTATGATAACGATGGTGACACCATGACGAAGAATATAACGATGATAATTATGATTGAGAGGCGATATTACGACGAAGAGTATGATTACGATGATGATTATGACACCGCGCAGATGAATATGAATAATACAACGTCGAATATCGATATCACGATGATAAATATCATGGCGGAAGGCTGAAGGTGCACTTCAGCTTTCTAACCCTAAAAATATCCTGCATTGGTATACACAGAGAAAATATGAAAATCGAATGACAGCTCGCTAAGAAAATTCCGACAGCGCGGAATATAGGCTAATAACTCGAAGCTCTCCTAAAATTACGATTCCTTCGTTTAATACGGTAACGTGGCCTTGAATAGGTATAATACCCAGCGATAAAATACGCGTCATAAACTGCCGCGTTAAACCATGCCATACCGTATCCCTGTTAGTCAGCTAATTACAAAAACGTCGGAGGAACGACGTGCTTTTGTCGTTCCACGGTTTTTGTCCCAAGCTCTCAAGCATTTCGCTCCGTATCGCCAATTAAAACGACAAAACGTACGTGACACGGCGAATAGGGAAAGAGAGAAAGGGGGGAGAGGGGGTGAGAAAAGCGCACGCCAATACCGCGTGGGTTACCCCGTTGCGCTATTCTAATTGGTAACGCGATCCTGCAACCACTATTGATCTACGAAATCGATACCTGTCGATAGAATATCAAAATTTGTAAGTTTTCGCCGAGCGATATTCCACTGGATTTTTCTCGAATAACGTTCCGAAATGGGGATAAAAATTTCTCGATTCTTGGAACGAAAGCCACGGTGTTTCCGCGTAACAGATATTTCGTGTACACGCCGGAGGATTCGAAACGAGATTTGTAAAACCGTTTTGAATTATTCGTTTGCAGGTGTGACGGGACTGAAGGACCTGACAATGAACGTGCCAGCGATGGTGAGATCCGGCGACACGGTGACGCTCTCCTGCCATTACGATTTGGAAGGGCTGCCATTGTACAAGATACAATGGATGCTCGAGGAAGTGGAGTTCTATCGAAATGCACCAGATCAAGATCCACCGTACAAGACCTACGACGTCGATGGAGTACACGTGAATGTACGTATCTCTTTTCACTCTCCTCCTTTGTCTCTCCCTCCTTCGGTTTCGTACACCCCGAATACGTCTTGGTTAAAATTATTTAAATTCCTCGGAACGATGGGTGCGAACGACGAGTCGGACTCGTCGCCCCGATTCAGGGGTTCGGGACGAGGCTACCATCGATCCAGATACACCCTCGATATCTGACAGGAACTGTGTCAGCTGGGCCAGAGTGACTGTTGACTGCATGATACGTTTGTTTTCTGTCGAAACATCGATGGATGTCGTTATGAGACATTAGTTAGGAGAATAACTTCCTATATGGTGTATGTATACGACAGGCTGTGAAGAAAGACATATACATATGCTATATTCCTATATAGTAGTATATACTAGTAATACATTCCTATATTCTTATATAGTATATGTATATGACGGATAGAGAAGAAGTCAGAAGAAGGCAGGCAGTCAAGAAGATTCGTCAGGGGATTGAAACACGTGTGTAGGGGCTCATTTCTAGGTATATTATAAATAAATGTTATTATAACTGGACAAAAGTTAAGCAACTTCTACTGTAACTAGACCTCTGACGCAAGAGTATCACGCTGATCAGGTAAGGTTGCAAGTAACATGTACAATCACGAAGAGGAATCGGAAATTGAAACAGATAGAATGCAGCAGCAGACACGCAATATCCAAAAAATAGGGAAAAAAAAAATATTCTGTTACCAATCGACGAAATATAAATATTGGAAATAGAATTTGAAAACACAGAGAAATCTTCGATTTAAGTTCCAATATAGTTCTTCTTATTGAAGTAACTAGGCCTCTGACGTGAGGGTATCACGCTGGTCACATAAGGTTGCAAGTAACATGTACAATAACGAAGAAGAACCAAAAATCGAGACATGGACAGAACGCAGTACCCCTGAAAAATAGGGAAAATATAAAAATATTGTGTTACCAATCGACGAAATCTAAATATTAGAAATAAAATTTGAAAACGCAGAGAAATCTTCAATTTAAGTTCCAATATAGTTCTTCTTATTGAAGTAACTAGGCCTCTGACGCGAGGGTATCACGCTGGTCAGATAAGTTTCAAGTAACATATACAATCACGAAGAAGAACCAAAAATCGAGACATAGACAGAACGCAGTACCCCTGAAAAATAGGGAAAATATAAAAATATTGTGTTACCAATCGACGAAATTTAAATATTGGAAATAAAATTCGAAAACGCAGAGAAAGCTTCAATTTAACCCCCAACGGAGTCCCTGCTTCTGGAATAGATAAAGTAATCGTGACAGTGAGGCAGAATTATACCCGACGAGGTAATTGAGAAAGCAAGGTCACGGGAATAGAGACTGGGAGCATTAATTCGTCCGTATTGACTCGTATGAGCCAACGAAGGCGGAGATTAACAGCAGCGTGGATTCACGGGCAATATGTCTGTGCAAGAGGGTCGACACAGTTTCCCCCGTTAATGCGAAACGTTGTTAATTACGTCGGGAACAGTGTCTTCCGAAAACGCGGCTTGCTGTACCCGAATTCGCCGCTTAATGCGCGCAATTAAACTTCGGCTCTCTTAATGAGCACTTCAATAAAAGTTTATGACGGGAGATCTCATTAAGTTCGCTGGCCCGTTCGTTAGATTCCGCGTTTCGGTCCGCTCGAGGACCAACCGGAGAAGGAGGCTCGGTTGATTCAAACTTCCGTCTGTTTCGAGGTCTACCTGATACTTGCTCGCGATACAGATACGTACTCGAGGTTCGAAAAAGCTACAACCTTTTACGCAAACGTATTCCATGGTTCTCTGTTAGCATAACGCGAAGAGAGACCGACTTCGAATCCTCCACCGGGGTCTAGAACAGGAATTTTTAATAACAGATTCCTCGATGTTATTGAATATAAGGTGACCATCGTTCACGCACTCTTTACCACAAGGAATCCAGGATTATCTCGGTGAATCCTCCGATTCCCATGTATACAAATTCCTGATTTTCCAATAGTATTCCTGTCTGAGACAAGGGTCTGCTAGGTAGCCTCACTGACGAGTGAGCTACACTAGCAGGTCTCAAGATGAAATGCATCCCTTCCTTTGCATTTCGACCCCTCCAGCAGCTACCCCATCGAAGAGGCCACACCATCGCAACGAAGATATAAGCATCGATTTTAAGTGGACGAGGAGGACCTTCATAAATAAAAAAGAAAAGAAAAATTCGAATTTCTAAGATTGGTTTGTAGCACAATTAAATTAAATTGTGCCACAATTGAGTGTGGTAAGGACACAAAGGAACACAGATTGGAAACTTAAAAGGGTATTGCCTGGAAAAATATTTACTTCACACCGTGATGCACACTAAACACGTTAAATGCGACGCTAGTTTTACGTGCCGTTCCGTTCACGTCACAGTTAGCCGTCATACGGAACCTTCCGGGCCGTACGGACTAGCGAGGACTGAAGGGAAAGTCTAGCGCCGGTCTCTGGGGACCGTAGGGGCGTGGCGTGTAACGTGGTAACTGCTTGAGCGTCTACCGACGATTCGTCGCGCGTGGAGGCTCCGCCCATTCGGGGCCCTTCGCTCTCGTCTACGGAACGATCGAGAGCTTGCGCTAGCACTGAATTATCGAGATTTGTCGGAGGTCGATGAGGCCCATTGGACGATGACTATTGAGGCCCGTCTATCACCGACTGGACCTCGATAGGTTCGTTGGATATTTATTTACAGGTGAAAGAAAAGACAATTAGTATAGTACACTTTATACAAACTAGCTTCATATAAGTTTCAAATTATGCTCACGCTACCAGTTCCAGACTGATCGATCTCTCATCAATTGCGAATCATCACTTATTCGTTGCACTCCCATCTTTCATTATCGACCTAGGTTCAATTCCTATTTTAACTTAGCAAGTGAAATAACAGGATTTTGTTCTGACAAATCTTGCCTTCTTCATAATTCGTTACTCAGAAACGATCGACAACCAATAGAACCAGTGGTCATACTAAAGTAAGTACTTCAGCAATTAAGTGCCAGGATCAAAATAGAATGACTGCTATCCTACAAAAGCGATATCACACGATATATACAAAAATTGCGAGGCAACAACGTTTACCATTAAAAAGGAATGTTGGAACAGCTAGTAATTAGGCTGATTAGATGGCACACGACATCTATATAAAATCACTGTGACTATTGTTATTATTCTAGAATGTTCTCTTCCAGGAGCCAACGGCTCATCCTAACTATGTAAGTCAATTGTTTGAGAGGCACTAATTTAATAAGGTTCACTTTACAAATATATATACCTCAATCCACTGCCCAGGTACTTTATCAAAATTATGACAAGGAACCGAATTAGAATTTTCAATCATCAATGATGCGAATTAGCGTGAGAATGAGAGCTAAATAGATCTGGAAAAAGGTGCTAGAATGCAAAAGTAGTTGCATGGCAAAGAGCTTGCACAGAGAAAGAGACTATTTTTCTTCTCTTTCTTCCGTTTACATGTAATCATTGATAAATAAATATATAGTTCATTCGTCAAAATTGTTCAACTGATATTCGAACCTTCATCGCGAATAGTCTACCGGGTGTCATAAAATTACCAAATCGATCGTGAAGGAACCAGGCAAAAATCGCCAGGAATTCTCGATCAGTCGCGAATATTTGCACGCATTGGCGCGGTTATCGAGGAGCAACGATTTTTCGCGAAGAAAAATTCCGACGATCGTTTCGTTCGGTTGATAAATCCCCGTGGCGGAAACAGCGGCGAAAGCAGCGACGTTCTTTTCGCACGACGGGCACAAGGACGTCCCAGCGACGTCCATTTATCAGTCTCCCGGCTGTATTTCGAAAGCAAGTGGAGATAAGACCGAATGGCGTCCCGATTTTTCCGCCCTCCGCTCGAGCACCCTGTTTTTCCTCTGCAGCGCCGCCCCTTTTCCCGCGATATCGTGCAGCGTTTCAAACTTTCTAACTGCGTTTTCTGCGGGAATCCTGTAACCTTCGCTGAGAGTTGTAACGAGCAAGTGTTCCAGGGCTATGCGGGTTTTTAAGTGCCTTGAGCGAGGAAAAACGTGCACCTCGCTGTCTGGATGCCTTTGAGCGGGATTTAAACTTCTTAACCGAAGATTTCGCGACGAAACACGGGTAACTTTGCTTGCTTACATATTCATTGGCACTCGATCATTCACGGAAAACAGGGAAAAATCGACTGGCTTCGTATATAGAAGCAAGATCACAGAGATTGTGTCGTACGAGTGTACATCGCGAAGAACGTTTAAATGCGAACAGGAGTGGAGGAAAAATCGGTGAAGCACGGGGTGAAGTCTGGTCGAGTGAAACAAGGAAGTTAGACGATCCGGGTCGAAATCCACTGGATCGGGGATTCCAAAGGGTCGTGTCGCGGTCGTAGCACACGCCATAAATCAGCCCTATCGATTTCTTTCGGCCGGTCCACGCTTCGGTTCGCACTTACGAACCCTCCCTCCGGGAGGCTAGGGGTGGTAAAAAGTTTCACCTCGGTGACGCGCAACACTTTTATCGAGTCCACCTGCCGCCACTGTCTCCGACAAAGTACACCAGTCAACCCGGCTCGCTTTATCGCGCCAACGATTGCAGGCGTCTGTAGAATTTTGAGAGCTCGCAACTTCTTGCGGCACTGAGCTCTAGAGTGTCTAAGCGGAGCTTTCAGGATCCTTCGGGGAATCGGTTTAACGACGGATATGGGGGAGAGTTAGAAACGAGTGCGTGACTTTTGTGTGCAATTGGGGGTTGCAATTTGGTCGAGCAATGTTGTGGATGGTGAGGCAGGGGTTGTAACGCGTGGAATAATTTTTTGGGGGTGGTTTATTTAACCGAGACGAAGAATATCCTTTTTAGTAATATGCAATGGAAGCAATTTGCTATTTAATAATTTTTGCAAATTTGTTTATAATAAGTTGCTCCTCGGGTGCAGATGTAGACAAGATTTCTTAGAAATGCATGATTTTCATGTGCAATTGGGGGTTGCAATTTGGTCGAGCAATGTTGTGGATGGTGAGGCAGGGGTTGTAACGCGTGCAATAATTTTTTGGGGGTGATTTATTTAACCGAGACGAAGAATATCCTTTTTAGTAATATGCAATAGAAGCAATTTGCTATTCAATAATTTTTGCAAATTTATTTATAATAAGTTGCTCCTCGGGTGCAGATGTAGACAAGATTTCTTAGAAATGCATGATTTTCACGTGCAATTGGGGGTTGCAATTTGGTCGAGCAATGTTGTGGATGGTGAGGCAGGGGTTGTAACGCGTGGAATAATTTTTTTGGGGTGGTTTATTTAATCGAGACGAAGAATATCCTTTTTAGTAATATGCAATGGAAGTAATTTGCTATTTAATAATTTTTGCAAATTTGTTTATAATAAGTTGCTCCTCGGGTGCAGATGTAGACAAGATTTCTTAGAAATGCATGATTTTCACGTGCAATTGGGGGTTGCAATTTGGTAAAGCAACGTTGTGGACGATGAATAGAGGGTTGTAACGCAAAGAATAATTTTTTGGGGATGGTTCATTCAAGGATATCCCTTTCATAATGTACGGTGAACACAGTCAGTTATTTTATAATTATTGCAAATTTATCTGCAATAGTTTTCTTCCCTTGAGATACAGATGCGAACAGGATTTTTTAGAAATGTGTAATTTTCACGTGCAATTCAGGGTTGCAATTTAATCGAGTAATGTGAATGGTGAATAGGGGGTTGTAATGCGTAGAATAATTTTTGGGGGTAGTCTATTCAAGGATATCTCTTTAACAATGTACAGTGGAAACAGTTAGCTATTGTATAATTTTTGCAAATTTATCTGCAACAGCTTTCCTCTTTAGATACAGATTCGGACAAGACTTTTCAGAAATGCGTGATTTTCACATGCCATTCAGGGTTGCAATTTGGTCGAGCAACGTTGTGGATGGTGAATCATAGATTGTAACATGGAGAATAATTTTTAAGGGTGGTTTATTCAACCGAGATGAAGGATGTCTCTTTGATAATGTACAGTGAAAACAGTTAGCTATTTAATAATTAATTTACATTTTGGTAAATTTATCAGCAATAGCTTTCCACCTCCTCCGTTCAGATGCAAATGCGGATAAGGTTGTGATTGCTACGGAATTGGAAAAACCTAGTCCATTGGAAACACAAAACTCGATGTAAAACAGCGAAACATTCCGCTCCTGTTTTCAAGTTTTCAATGATTTTTGCAACGCAGTCCGAGCTGCCGAGTTAATATTCTGAATCAACGCGTTCGCTGCGATAGTAACGTGCGTTTTACCCGCGTTTTCACGCCTGGTAACTAATCCGGCGTTACCAGCAACGGTTTATGAAGCGCAGAATCGAGGAAAACGATAAACAAAATAAACGCGAGAACCGGGCGAGTGCGTCCAAGCGACGCGTTTAGATTCCATTTTTGCCGCGCTATTTCCGCTCGGAAAAATTCGCGGACCTGGCCACGTTCTCCAAACACAGGTATCGCCAGCCGAAATCCGATCGAGCTATTTTCGAGCCAATAAACAGGCAAACGCGACGCGTTTCGGCTCTATTTACCCGCGAAATCATGCAAAAAGAAAAAAAGGATACAATCGCGTCGGCACGCCTGTCGAATCTATCCATTTGCTAGGCCCGAAACAGCGACAAAGGAAGCGGAATAACGGGGGTGGAAATATTAAACGGGCGAAAGTCGGGCGATCTTTTAAAAAGAATTTCGACCAGGTCGAGGAAGCTTCGGCGAGCAAACGCAATTTAGCGAGGTTTGAAATATTCGGGAAGGAAAGGAAGGAGTCGGTGGACTTTCTAGATCGATAGAGGGGTGGCGACTATTTGCCAACGTTGGCGAATGGATGCTGACAAGATAGGAGGGTTTCGAAACCGAGGCGATCGATTCGATTCCGCCTCTACCAGGTCGCGAGACACTGGAAAACAAATTTTTCATTCGCGCGATACCCGCTGCTCGCTGATACCGATCTTTAATAAAATTCCCAGGCCGGAATGGTCTTACATTGACAGCGTTTAGCCGCGTCGCCGATAGTCAGGATCGAATCGAGACACTGCTTGCAGAATAAATCGACGTTCGCGAAATAAGGCCGCGTCTACTCCGCCATTTTGTACGTCCAGAGTGCTCCACTCTTTCGATTTTCGTGCTAACTAGTTTATTCCATCCATGAAAATTATTCGAGAAGAATTGACGAGGGTAGTTCGTCGGTGACACGACGAAATAAAATTGTTCGAAGCACTTGCAATTCCATTATCTATGCTCAATACATCTGCTCGATCCTGGTCACCCATACTAATAATTAAAAATACTAATGACAACTAAAATACTCGAAATACTAGTATGCAATAAAACTAAAATACTAAAAATACTAATATACAACACAACTAATATTCTAGAGATACTGATATAAAGTACAACTAAAATACTAGAAATACTAATATACAATGCAACTGAAGTAATACAACTGAAATACTAAGAATACTAATATACAATACAACTAAAATACTAGAGATACTGATATACAATACAACTGAATTAATACAATTAAAATATTAGGAATACTAATATACAATACAACTGAAATAGTATAACTAAAATACTAGAAATACGAATATAGAATGCAACTATAATAATATAACTAAAATACTAAAGATACTGATATATAATACAACTAAAATATTAGGAATACTAATATACAATACAACTGAAATAATATAATTAAAATACTAGAAATACGAATATAGAATGCAACTATAATAATATAACTAAAATACTAAAGATACTGATATATAATACAACTAAAATATTAGGAATACTAATATACAATACAACTGAAATAATATAATTAAAATACTAGAAATACGAATATAGAATACAACTATAATAATATAACTAAAATACTAAAGATACTGATACACAATACAACTAAAACCCCTAGGAATACTAATATACAATGCAACTAAAATACTAGAGATACTAATATACAATAGAACAAAAATACCAAAAATGCAAATATAGAATACAACTATAATAATATAACTAAAATACTAAAGACACTGATATACAATGCAACTAAAATCCTAGGAATACTAATATACAATGCAACTGAAGTAATACAACTGAAATACTAAGAATACTAATATACAATACAACTAAAATAGTATAACTAAAATACTAGAAATACGAATATAGAATGCAACTATAATAATATAACTAAAATACTAAAGATACTGATATATAATACAACTAAAATATTAGGAATACTAATATACAATACAACTGAAATAATATAATTAAAATACTAGAAATACGAATATAGAATACAACTATAATAATATAACTAAAATACTAAGGATACTGATACACAATACAACTAAAACCCCTAGGAATACTAATATACAATGCAACTAAAATACTAGCGATACTAATATACAATAGAACAAAAATACCAAAAATACAAATATAGAATACAACAAAAATAATAAAACTCAAGTACTAGAATTACTAATGCACAATACAACTAAAATACTAAAATACTAATGACAGCGTGCAGATAGGGGATATATACCTTTTTGATATACCAAGAAGATACACGTAAAACCAGGCATAGTCTGTTCTTCAATCAGACTTGCTGGTGTGCGTTGAGTATTATCTCAATCGAGGTCGCCGATATACAGGGTGCCTCTTTTATCTGGGGCACGCGTAATATCTCTGTTATTCCCGATGATGCGAGAAAGTGGGCGAGGGAAAATGTTGCACAGTTCCACGAGGGAAATTTTTTCCCCAGGCTCGTTTAAGTCGAAATTTCAAGACCGTTGACGGCTCTTTAAATGGAGCCGTATATTTTCGTTAACGCGATATCACGGCCGGCGACAAAACGAATTCATTCGTCATCCATATCACGCGTGCTGAAGATAAAAGAATCGTTCTGCACGAGCCACTCACCGGCCAAAGTAATTAACTGCAAAACTTTCGAGCTTCGTATTTTAATTTCAGCATCGCAGCACTTGACCGATGGCTTAACGTTTCGCGTTTAAAATAAATTTCCACTCCTCGTTTCACGAAGTCAATCCCCGTTTGCAGAACGGGGGTTGAAATATCAGGCGTGAATTGACAGCGAACGCGTTGGAAATAATCCCTCTGCCATAATTACACGTTATCCCGTACTTGGAGAGTGAGTAATTGAGAAGATTAATGCGAAAATGATATTTTATGCGTCGCTTTCGTAATTTAAAGACATGGAACAGTGTGTTTAGAACCAATCACGAAAGTATATCTATCTGTATGCACTTGTAACTCCTCATAGTGGTTATTATAATAGTTTTATGGGAGGACCTTTGGCAGAAATTTGAGTCGCATCGATTCCAATTGACAGGCACGATGGAAATATCGATAATGGAAGGTGGGTAGACGATACATAAAGATGACGAAGATATTCTATAAATTAGGCAACTTCGGCCAGTGTGTCATAGGATTCTAGAGCAAATTCATGCAATATTACTATAACAATTCTTATCTAGGTATCGCTCTAGGGAGTACGCTGTCAATAGGGGTGTGGCGACCTTCCATCGAGGGTGAGAATTCATTAAAGTCTTCAGTGGACCTACTATGCGTTCGCGAGAAGAAGGGACTATCTCTATAGACACTCCCATGATCACAGACAGTGACTACTATTGACTGAACACAGTGACGAAGATCATCGACGAACTGTAGCGAGATAGAATTGAACAGAATAATGACAGTATCTGCGTAGTCAATCGTAACGTTAGCTTTCTGTTTTCTAATAGCTAACATTTAGATTGAAAGACTATACTGATGCTTCCATTATTGTACTTCGTTTGATATCGCTACAATATGTCAACAATCTTCGTCGCTGTCTTCTGCCAATAGCAGTCACTGCCTGTGATCATGGGAGTGTCAGCAGAGTTAGTCAAGCTGTACCTTCTTCTCGCGAACGCATAGTATATACTTCCTCCAAATAGCATATTTTCATCTGTCACTGATAATCCGTGTCTAAGACACGAGCCTGCTAGATAGAGGTAGTCAATCTTAACGTTAGCTTTCTGTTTTTCAGTAGCTAACATTTAGATTAAAAGACTATACTGATACTGTCATTATTATACCTCGTTCGGTGTCGCTACAATATGTCAACAATCTTCGTCGCTGTCTTCTGCCAATAGCAGTCACTGCCTGTGATCATGGGAGTGTCAACAGAGTTAGCTGTGCCTTCTTCTCGCGAACAGATAGTATATACTTCCTCCAAATAGCATATTTTCATCTGTCACTGATAATCCGTGTTTAAGACACGAGCCTGCTAGATAGAGGTAGTCAATCTTAACGTTAGCTTTCTGTTTTTCAGTAGCTAACATTTAGATTAAAAGACTATACTGATGCTGCCATTATTGTACCTCGTTCGGTGTCGCTACAATATGTCAACAATCTTCGTCCCTGTCTTCTGCCAATAGCAGTCACTGCCTGTGATCATGGGAGTGTCAACAGAGTTAGCTGTGCCTTCTTCTCGCGAACAGATAGTATGCACTTCCTCCAAATAGGATATCTTCACCTGTCACTGATAATCCGTATCTAAGACACGGGTCTGCTAGGTAGCCTCACTGACGAGTCTGTTGACAGGCTAAGATGAAACGCTTCACACATGTACTGCTCGTTCAACAGCGCTGTCACAGAGCTAATAATCTCTTCCTTGGATGCAATAGTTAAATACAAAAATAAATTCAAGTACCTTGTTGCTAACCTATGTACACTATGAAACGAGAAAAGTTGTTCTGAAACAGGAGAATACTCTGAAAGAATATTCTCGAATATGCTTTCATCGTTTCCATATTACTAGAAGTTAGGTAATACCACTTTGTCCGAGGGTTTAATAGGGTTGTTAAAGGTCTGTCGAGAGATAAAGCGACAAGCATGGCCGCCAAAGGGTGGTCGCGTATGAACCACTGACGCGCGAGTTTTAAAAGCTGACGAAGCCTTTAAGGCGGGTTTAAGAAGCATTTGCAAATTGTTTCTTCTGTTTCGGCAGGATTTACGAGCGGATTAGTCGGACAGGAACGTATTAAATCATCCACCGTGTGAGGTTAATTTAATCCCTCGCAGTCAGAGTTACGTTCGGTGTTTTACCCTGGTTGGTCCGCGATTAATAAGCAGGCGAAGGCCTGTGATTATGTTCCCGTTGAGTGTATCTTTAACGCAGCGTAAAACGTTTCGTTTTAATTTCTCCCACTTTATAAAACCTAGAAGCTTATTAACATCCGAGGCGAATTAAATCCTACCGTATTCCCCAAAGAATTCGCAATTTTCGTAACCTGGTTCTACTTTTGATGGCTGGTGCTGCTATCGAAATATCACCGAAAGGAGATCAGAATTGCTAAAATATCTCATCGTTGTCTGAAAATAGCCGAGAAATCGTTACTTTCCACGTAACCTGTTCTCGAATCGTGGCAAGGTGCACTTCAAAAAATTTCCAAGCAATTCGAACCGTCTTTTGACCAATTTTACAACCCCCTAATCCAAAGATGGCGCGAAACAAATGACATACAGGTGACGCGAAGTGTCTAGACGAAATTACCCCTGTCACATTAGGCGGTTGCATCGATCTTTCAGCGAGAGGACGACGATCTTTCGACGAAAGGTCGATGCTTGGTGGTGGATGTTCCTTTCGTGGTCCCGTGGCTTCCGTTGGAAGAGTGAAAAGGGCCGGCGGCCGTGTAGTTTGTAAAGCAGACAGAGAGAGGCCACCGCGATGCATATAAATGATTGCAACGTGGAGAGGGTTGGTCGGGGGTGGATACAGTCCGATCGAGATTTAGACGTGGGGAGAGAGTTAGATGGAAGGTCGATAGTCGCGTGGAATACAAAGTAATTCTGGGCTGGCTCGAGCCGGGAAGAGAATCGGGGGCTGGGAAGTAAAAAGGGTCAGAGGAAACCGGGAAAGGATTCGGGGAATCGTACGCGTTTCCGTTGGAAATTTATACAAAAGGGCGGGAGGGGTGAGGTATGCTTATGGAGTTGACGAGAGATCGTTATCGAGGTTGGGAGTGAGCAAATAAGAAGAACCGAGTTGACTATTCTGTTGAAAATTACTAAACTTCGAGTAAAAGAATAGAATCCTTGCGGAAAAATTTGAAAATATTATTTTTCTTTTAAACAAAATGGCGTACGGTTGGCGTAAGTGGTACATCGACCAGGTGAAATCTTTCGAGCATAGAGAAACGAGCAATTCGAGATACTCGTCGTTCAATTTGAAATGGAACCCACTTTTCCTGAGAATTGCTGGTGGTCTTTTATCGAAAGTGCAGGTGGTTTCAAACGTTCGAGGCAGTGGCACGAAACACCGGCAATTTTCAATCTTTCTTAATACAAAATGCAACACGTCCAACACTGCACAAACGAACTTTTAACCCTGTGCAGAGTTAACTCGAGAGGCGAGCTTCAGTCGCCATTTAATAAAATTTTAGGGATCGATATTAATATACGATAGCTTTATCTTTAATTTAATTAATAATCACTCTCTTGATTGCTCCTCTCTTCTTATGCAAATTAATTTCTATGTGCCAGAACGTGTATTGAGATCCAGAGTACGTATTTTCATATACACATGTCCAGATCTACATATGGATTAATTAATCCAATTTATCGTATTATTACTGACTCGAGCACTCTTTATAATCGTATAGATTTCTTTATGAATCTTTACAAACTTTCAAAACACAATTACGGATAATTATTGATTAAAGCTATTCCTCCTGAACAAAGCGTTTATAAGCACGTTCCTTCGGTGTAGTATTATGTATAATTTATTTGCTTTTCTTTCATATGTGAAATTTTATGTAAATGGACTGCGGTCTGTTTATGCGTAAAATAATAATAATAATAATTAATATATTAAATTTAGAATAACGTAATAGTATTCGAGGCATTGAAATGGAACAATTCCACGTGCGAATTGTTATACGATTATAAAGATCGATATTAATTAACATATTTAAGTTAAGATAACGTAATAGTGTAATAGGTATTGAAATTGAATAATTCTACGTGTCAATTGTTATACGAACTTTTATTTACCATATTAAAAAATATTGTCGGCTTTATGGCAGAAAGTTGTAGAATTTCTATTATTCTGTAGCGAAAAAATCTTAGATCGCAAAGGGTTAAAATGGCACTGAAATGGTGACTAATAAATATACCGTACGATTGCCTTATTTCCATCGGAGTAAAAATTAATATCAATTTTCAAACGTAAATTTTAATTTCGAATTAATGCTTTCAACCCACTTCATGGCTCTATTATAGTTAATACAATAATTTACAAGACCGTTGTTCGACCATAAGCAAGACATTTCCAAGCGAGACGTAGCACAGACAAAGGGGCGCCATTTTTCGCGAAGGAAGCCGATTTTCGAGAAGTTAAATAGAATCGAAGATAGTTCGCGACAGATACCGGCAGTGGAGGGAAATTAATCGAATTCGTGGGAGCGAGTCGGGCAGGAAGAATTCGCAGCGGACCGATGGAAGAATACATTTTACCGGGGCATCCATCCTGTAACCGAGTCGAGTCAACTTCCAGCGGAACGATATCCCGGGGACGAAAGTAAGGGATGGGGGTTGAAAGTTGCTCGTAGTACACCGCTATCAGATTTCGAGCGGCTCGATCGCCTGTGAAAGTATCCTCTCGGCAGCCGAGTCTTTCGACCCCCCGCGTCCAAATTCAAGCGTCGTTCCCGGAAATCGACGTTCTTCCGGTACCCACTTTCCACGCGCGATGCAGGAAACCGCGAGTGGAAATAAAACCGTTCCCGGTTTCCACGAGTACAAATGGAAAGAAAAAGCGTTGAAATGGATAAATTGTTCTGGGAGCTACCCTTGAATTTATCTGGGCTCTGATGTCTGCGGCTGCCACCTGGTGGCGTGGACCACTGGAGTCCGTGCTGTCGGTCCTGAGGACCCCGATGGTATATAAAACAGGTCTTTCGTTCTTCAACTACCACGCGTGTCCACGAATAAAAGTCCAATTAAGAGAATTCGTAGAGAATTCCATTTTAATCCCGACTTTTTAATTTGAAATAAAATTACTTTTGAATTTGAAATAAAGCTAACCGAGGTGGGATGCTATTTTCAGAGAAATAAACTACAAATCGGTCAATGATCTATGCAGGGTATTATTCTAGAAAATAAATCGAAAATTAAGTGATACTGTTATAAAAGGCTATTTTTAGAAGCAAAATTAAGCTACGTGATTTTTATGAAAAAATGAAACGTGATCGTTAGAGGGAGCTAATCGCGGACCAAGATGGCGGCATGATTTACGCGAATCGACAAAATGACGTAATTTTTACGAGAGCAAATGACTAATCGGCTGATTCATATTAGTCAATTATCAATTGAGGAAAGCACTTCATCGAGCTTTCAAAGGGCACGAAAACAGGACCCTCTATGACACAGGAACAGTCTTGAATGGAGAAGCCTGGAGGAATCCTCATGTGGGGGCGATCCCTTCCCCTGCATTTTGTCTTTTGTCTCCCGTTTCCTGGAGACGTCTTTCACCTGCGTGGTCCTAAACAGACAGGTCCTAAACAGTTTGTTAATGCTTGAAATATCGTTCCGGTATTCCGTTCATCCCTTTATTTAGGACAGACTATTTATCTAAATGTGAAGACCCTGAAATTTTACAAGTACCAGTGTTGAGGCCCTAGGACCGCAATGTCCCAGGTCAAATGGAGGACTGTTTTATGTCCTTATTGTCAGCGTCCCTTGATTTCTATACACTCGTTATCACCTAAGGCACCACTTGGGTAAACCGTAAGAAGCAACAATATATCACCCTTAAGACGACAGGCATGGGGACCCAGATTGTTTAACCGTTTGAGTGCCACGGGTCATTATTGTTTCCCAATCGATATTTGCCAAGCGGCGCGATAGCGCTTCTCATATTCCGCGTTCACCAACCGAGCGCGCTGATTGTCAGCTTCGCAGCTCAGAGCGCTGGCACTTTTGGACACAAAATAGAAGAAGCGCGATCGCGCCGCTTGGCACTCAAACGGTTAAACAACCACCACCACCGGAAGACGCTGGAGCTAGGATACACCCCCAATATTAGTCGCAATCAATCAGACCACAGAGGAAGCTTACAAAACCACACACAGAACAGTCACGAAGAGAGTTTTACTAAAATACAGTCCACTTAACACTTCGAAGCTAAACATAACCTTCCTCAATGAACCGTCCATCACTAAGTGCTACTACTAAGTGCCACTAAGTCCGTCGCCAACTAAGACCGACCTAGTGACGAGATACACGGTTCTAACCCGTTTAATAAACATCTATACAATTTTTCCAGTGGCTACTATTTCCTTGCATAATAACTCCTGAACAAAACGTAACCTTGGAATCCCTGAAAGAAAGTGTTCAGGATTTATATTACACATTGTCCCATCCTGGGACAAATCCCAAACCCAGACGACCCCGCTACGGTCTTCTGGCAGCCAGATCCTAATTGCTACTTTATTTCAAATTCGGTGTTTTCTATTCCATTTACAATATACTTTTGCAAACTGTTGCAAACCATACTTTGCGAACCTAATGGCTGATAAGACACGATCTTTCTCTGATCCGCAGGTCTCCAAGTCGAACACGCACGACGTGACGTTGACCAACGTGTCTAGGAAGCTGACGGGGGAGTACAAGTGCGAGGTGTCGGGCGGAAGGCCGTCGTATCACACGGATATCAGGAAGGCCCGGATGGAGGTGGTAGGTGAGTGGTGGTCGGCCTGGAGCCGATCGAGAATTAAAAAGTTCCAGCGAGTAGACAAATCCTTCTCGTTGCTGAATCGCGCGGACGCCAGCCCGTAATGCGGCGCACGTGCGCCTCTACGTGCGACCCATTTTCATGACGGATCCGCCGGATCGTGGAAGGCTTCCGGGAAAAACGCGACTCGGCCCTCAGCTACCACGGGAAGAGGAACGTCCCTGCTGGTTCCTTTCCCTGCAACGGAAATCCTAAAGTCGGAGCTTTAATTACCCACGGACTAGGTCCGGTGTCTGGCCAAGTGCATCCTCTTGGCCTCGCAGCCGAAAGTCGAAATTGCGAGACGTGCGATGGTAGTTTCAGCTAATAACTAACGCTATCCTAGTTTAGAGTCAATAATTTCGAGATTAGAGGTATCGAGTTAGGGAACGAAAGCTCGAAGAATGGGATAAAAATTACTTCACAGGCGAAAAATATCTTTCGCGAACTGCACCTTAGAGACCAGTTAGGTTAACTGTGGAATTGAAGGTCCCGTGGGTGCTGGACTTTCGCCTATACTTCTAAATCAACCCCAGAATTGCAACTGGCGACTACTAGGACGTAACTAGTTCGGGTCGTAGCTCACAATTAGCCTCGGACAACTGGAGCTCGTAAATACCAGCGGTTGACAAGCGGAATAAATTTCCAACAGCTATTTTGTTAAGATATATCACCGAGGTTCCTCGCCAAGTGGTGTCAATGGGCTTTTGCTCACCGTTGTATATAAAAGATCCCTAGACCACCTCGGATAATCGTGGCGGAACGATGAACGATTGACAGAGAGTAGAAAAGGGTGTTCTCCTAGGAGCAAACGAGGCCTAACTGTATCCGACGCCTTGAGAATTCCGGCCTAGACGGGATGCGTCGACGCTTGGCTGGCAGCCGGCCAGGCGTCGAGTTAGCAGTCGCGTGCGCTAAATGACGTAATTATTATGCCTCAGATGCGCCGAAAACGGACCCGACGATCGGCATCGAGAAGGAGAGGATCGCGGTGGGCGAGCTGCTCCGGGCGAACTGCACCACCGGCAACTCCAGGCCCGCCTCCGCCATTACGTGGAAGCTGAACGGGGATCTCGTAAGTATATCGCCGTAGCTCTCTCACGCCTTAGCCCCGTCGCTATATACGTCCTCGAGCCGTAGCTACGTGACCTTACTGGATGATTAAAGTTCCACAAGGAACACCATCGCCTCGGCTTCCATCTCGTCCACCCCCGGCCCCTCCGCTCCCTCGCCCACCCCTTCCGTTCCGTTCCATTTACCTTTTCACCCCGTTCGCCGTTCAGGTGCGCTCGTTGACACGAGGTGTTTCTCGCTGCGCGAATTATTTGAAAGGAAACGGTTATGCGCCAGGGGAAAGTCTAGGCACGCGTGATTAGAGGGATACGAGGGTTTAGGCAGCGAGTCGGGTACACCGGTTGGCACAATCTTGCGTACAATAGGGGTTTTATTGCTCGCGAGTGTAATAAACTACGAGTCTGTCGCTGTGACTGGTAGCTTACCAAACTCTCACGAGGAATGGAACAATCTCCAGACTCTAAGGAGGACTTTAATCGTCTTGACAGATTGCGAACCGCGTAAAAATTCCTAAGATATGCATCAGGAACTAAACGTTCTGAGATGACAGTGGGTTGACATCTAAGGTTCATGACAGATGGCACGTGAAAAACGAGAAAACCTGTGTCCCTACACCTATGAACAGTACGCAATGTGGTGACACCATTTAGCACTTTGACTGTCAAATTGGTCATATATGACCAGCCACGATTTTTCCTGTGACAGCACAGTTGTCATTGAAGACTGGTGCACTCATATGCTTCGAATAATAACAATACTCTCGTGGCATCCCGTGTAAGCATGTAAATTTGGTGTGACAGTGAAAGGGTTAAACGAATCGCTCGCGGCGAATTAAAGTGTCATTGGCAGATTTTTCCAATGGACACTGCCAAGAAAAGCGAGGCTAAGCTGGACAAAAACAATTTTCACCGTGGCGCGAGGTAAAAACTACGCTATTGGTTCTCACGCCAGGTTCGGGTTAGGTGCGGCACGGGTGCAATAATAACGGGGCGCGATTATTTCGAGTGAATTATTAATGTTGCCGGGTATCAGCTCGGCCGTGGGTGGCCGCCGCGGACAAACACATATTCGGGCCCATTGTGACGGATTAATTAATTAGTGCAATTTGATGTTCCGCTTATAATTCGCAATTAATTCGAGCGAGCGGACGAATTATTTCGCGTGTACAGGCCGCGTGTAAACAACAGCGAACACGAATGATCGAGCCACGGCTCGGCAACTCCGAGTATTTCGTCGCGTTATCCCTGAGCTGACGAGATCGATCGCGCGAGCACGCGCGAGTAGGCTCGTCTTTCGTTGCCTTGACTCTTAACCCCTTCCCGTGCCATTTAACTCGACGGAACCTGGGCCCAGACGGTAGGCTAGGTCAGACTAGACTGATGCTCGAAAACAGTCGTAATACGAACCAAAATGTAAATATGTGTGGTATAGTCAGTTTTACGCGATCCTGCTGTTGTGGAAGTAAATTCTAATCCTTTTTCCTTTCATAAATATTATAAATATATTATATTTTGTAATAGATGACAGTTTCAAAGTTATGTTTCATTAATAAAGAATACTTTAACCCTTTCGCTGCGAACAGCGCCTTTAGACACTCAGCCATAGTTGCTGTCTTAAAATGAACAATACAGTTGGCAAATAGTTAGCAATAATGCCTATTAACACGTTAAACGTCATACCGATCCCTAGTCCCTAGAAGGGCCCACATGGCGGCTAACTATGGCGTGAACGGATTTTTTCACCTAATCTAGCACTGTGACACTGGGTGCCGAGAGAGCAATTCATTTTTGAGTGCTCCACAGTGAAAGGATTAGTACTTTAGGCCGACTTTCTGTTCACGTGTCTGGCTCGTGATATTCATCTTCGACCCAAAACCTTCATCACGAGTCAGACTCGTTAAACTACGGGAAGCGCTTAAGGACGCTAGAGGAGCGGGTCGTACCCGCGCACCCTCGACTCTCCGATGAATCTCCAGAGAGATCCGATATTAAGGAGAGCTCGATGAAATATACCTCGCTCTTGCACCAACACGATGTAGGATTTTTTGAAAAACTCGAGGAGAGGGTGAAGGATTTGACGAGAATGTCTGCTCCCTACTGTGGCGTATCCACGGTCGGACGATGAAGGGACTGTCGAATGATTGGAGGGCCGTGGTACTTGGAAATTGATGGACCGTTCGACGATCAACGGATTTTTTAACGTAACCGAGGATCGTTCGAGGCAACCGATAGGCCGGGACACAGTGCAGCCAGCCCGAAATTCGCATTTATTTCGATTGCGAGATTTATAAGCTGCGGGGCATTTCTAGACACGTAGAACAGGGTGAGAAACGAGATTACGCGATAGTGGTTATCTCGTTTTGTATTAATACCGGCACACCGATGATCAATTTCGCCCCGCTCGTCGTGTGATATTGATCGATGCGTGCGGCTCACGATGGCGCACTTTGATAGCGCGGAATTAATTGGATCGGCGATCTCGACGGGGAAGATTAATTTTGGCAACGGACGAAGGCAGCAAGCGGAGGATTTTATTTCGGGCCTAGGCAAGTATTCGCCCGGGGTGCCATAGAGACGGGTACGGTCCTGCCGAGCGTGGAAGACGCACGCCTCTGACATCGGATAACCAATGGAAGGCTGACGATAAACTAATGAATGTCGTTTCCTCTGTTACACCTCTTATATGCCCTCGAATAACCCTGTCCAGGACTTTAATGGACGTCGTTCGTCTCCCGAGCAGTCTCCCCGACACGAATCTGGAAGAACGCTACCCGATGGAGATCCGGGGTGGAATTTGATACCTGGAATCCAATTTAGCGGAAATATCGCCTACAGTGACGATGAAACGGGTCCGGGGGTAGCGAAGATTTTCGAATTAAAAATAATTTCACCCTAGAAATCGCCAAATTGCGCTTATTTGTTACGTAATGGCCACTATAAATGCAAAACAGGTACCCAGGCGCTGGGAAACATCGGATGCCAGCGAATTATCTGCATCAGAGATAATTGAAATGAGATTAGGCGAAACGATATCACTGCTTCGCAGGTATTAAAACAGTCGAGCCTAGGAGGACCAGCGTTTTGGCTATCGAAATAGGAATTCGCGATATTTTTCCAGGGACGAGACTTTCGAGTGTCGTACGGATCTCGATTTGGAACAAATGCTTCCATTTCTGGGTACTAGGTACCGGCAATTATTAATAATTCGTTGGAAATGTTCGTTACAATTGTATCGAATATTCAGAGATATTAATGCAACGAGTTTAATCGAAATTTCGATATTATCGATGGGAAAGAACCGATGGAAAAATATCGTTACTCTAGGCACGATCCAGTGGAGAAGAATCGCAATGGCGGTGAAGAAGGGTGAGGAAGACAAGGGACGGAGGTGGTGCCTGCGTCCTCGTCGCGATCGAAAACATATAACTCACCGGGGCCATAGTGATCGATTAAACGCGTCGGGCCGCGGCGGTGCTGCGATTTAACGGAATAATTTGGTTGATTTAACAAATACCGCGGAATAACGATTTATTTGCATACGAGGCATCGCGAGCCACCGGGTTCCACCCCTTCTCCCTCCCACTGGTCGCGTATCGAAACCTCCGCCGATTGGCCGGATACGTATCTCGATGGATCTCGATAAATTTCATTCCCGCGGCTATGCCGGTGCCACCGCGAAAGCTCGGCTCGTCGTTGAAATGCGAAATGACCAGGTAGTTACAGCAGCGGGTGTTGATTGAAAAACAAAACCGGATCGAAGGCGTCGGAGATGGCCGGAAATTGAATACAACCGGGACGATGTAACAGGATCGACCAGGAACCGAATATTTCATGAAAATTCTCTGATCTTGGAAAACCTGACTGTTGATTCCCTCTACTCATTCGTAAAGATCCAAGGCCCGGACTGAGGTTATTCCTTTATTACCAGCGTCCCACGACTCGTAGGCAAACTGGCCCTCGAATACCACTCGAGCTAATTCTTAGTAAAATATTGAAAATCCTCAATAGACGAACCGAC
The DNA here is from genome assembly GCF_001483705.2 of Eufriesea mexicana. Classification (NCBI taxonomy): domain Eukaryota; kingdom Metazoa; phylum Arthropoda; class Insecta; order Hymenoptera; family Apidae; genus Eufriesea; species Eufriesea mexicana. The sequence continues at coordinate 342,408 of NW_016908917.1, forward strand.
AATTATCCCAAATTCATTTGAACCTTCGTCTTCATCCAAAAACCCGAATTTAACCGCGTGAGTGCCAAGCAGCGATTTTGCGCTTCTTCTGTTTCGCTAAAAAGTGTCAATGCTGTAGGCTGTCAAGCCTACAATCGCGACACGCTCGGTTTCTGTCCATGCACGACTTTACATGCCAATTTATTAAAATACGTAGACACGAGGACTCGGATAAAAACAAACCAAACGCGGTCACTCTTGTATTATATTTAATAAACCCTCACAACTCCTGTCGTCTAGTTTGCGTTTATAAAAGGACCTTCCTTTTACAGAAGAATTGAGACGAAACACTGACGATGGCTCTAAATACAATGACGATAGAGATTCCTCAATTTCGAAGAGACAGATGAAGTGTCAAATGAATAACTATATTAGGTTAGGGTTGTTTAACCCTGCAAGCCTGTGGCCCTCGCGTGAAACCCTAAGAGGATTGCTCCTTGACAATTAGAAAATCGTCATCCACGTTAATATTCTAGGGATTGACAGTGATGGTAATTTATTAATAAATTATAACTGTGCACGAGTGACGATCAAACGTACGAATTATCTCTTTACAAGAATCTAGATCGATTTCCAGCTTAATCTCTTGCGGTGGCAAGAAATTCGCAGATGCGTGTGCCAGAACGGTCCAGTGTTTCTGTAACAATTGTCTAACGACGAGTATACCACGTCGTTGGTGATTCTATGACAAAAGCATTACGACGTGTGTGACACGACTTTCCAGCGCAAGTGGTTAATACAGCGTTCAACTTGACAACTCAATTCGCAACAACTAGTCCACTCCAAACTGTCTACAAAAATTATCCCCCGACCACTCTTAACCTTCTTTATATATCTTTCTCGTCGTGCACGCGTTTTCTGGTCTCCCTTAACACGACCACATATGGTCACATATATGGACACATTGGCCATATATCCGAGCACATTGACCACATGGCTATATGGACTATGTGGACTACTTGGCCACATATCCGAACATATTTAGCCATATAGACGGGCACGCCGTGCCATATCGCAGGGCACACCAGGCCATATAGTGTGACAAGTTGGTCATATATCCGGACACAATAGGCCACAGACAGACGATTTGGCCATATAACCGGACACGCTGGGCATGTAGACGGACACATTGTCCGTATAGTTGGACACGTTTGGTCATATAGTCGGGTATGCTTGGCCATATAATCGGACACATTTGGCCATAAAGTCGGGCATATTGGTCATATAGCCGGACACGTGGCCCAGGGCTCTTTCCAATTGACCTAGGCTTTACTCTTTCGTAAAACTACGTGTACACGGTGGAAAACTTTTGATACTACAATATAATCCCACAAATTTTCATTCCTAGCAAGAATTATATAAATTTCTCTCTAAAGACGCTTGAGGTATCGGAAAAATGATATGGAAGAGGAAGGATGTGTACTCGTGCAAGGAAGAAGAGGGAAGCGGAGAAGACGTGTTTAGCAGAGTTCGAGTCCCGAGAAAAGTTGGCGATCGAATCTCTCGTGGATCCCCGAGGACTTTGCCCGAGGCTTAAATGGACCGCGATGTAGCGAGGAAAAGGATGCCGGGGTTATTTACTCGACTTTAGTCGTTAGTCAGGCTCCTGTTCTCCAGACAGCGAGAATGTTTCCAGTTGTTCGAATTCTGTCACGCTCCCTTAATGCTCGCTCTTAACATTCTGCGACATCCAAGTCTAGCACTGCTATGTTTTAAAAGCACCAGACCAACCGCTCGATGCTTCGGGCTTCGTTAACCCGGGCTAATTTGAATTTTCCAATGCTGGCTATTGGATGTAAATTTTTCACTTCGTCCCATAGCACCGTGGCTTATTAGCGGTGCTAGAACTATCTAGCAACAGCAAAATAATCGGTTTCGCTTTGATATACGATTAATCTTGATATACGATTTGTGAGTGTTGATTTTATATATGTGTGAGTGGGAATGAGGTAGAATAAGTGAAAGTCATTTAGGATGATATAAATATATGTGCCAGTGGAGTATAGTATGAATATTCTTACAAAAATGTTTAGAAGAATGTGCCACAATAAAACAGTTACGCGAGAATAGTCATAAGCATGAGTTAATAAGAATGAGGGAGAGAGAAAAGAATTTTCAAGATAGAGTGAATTTTTGTGTTTAGAGTAGTTGACTGTTAGACCAGTTTATTTAGAATAGTTGTCAATATTTAAATATTATTATCAAAATATATTAATTTGTGTATTGCTGAAAAACGTGGAACATATTGGTATTCATTTCTATCCACAGGATTAAAGGTTCAGCTAATTTTCAGGTTTTGGTGCTGGTGGATTTTAACGTGCCTCTCAGGGATTCAAGATACTACCCACTTTTAAAACCGACCCGTTATACTTCAAATTTTGATTCTACTGATCCATCTAACAGAATTAATCTAGCTAACTCACTTGCTGACTTAAACTTTTTCAATTTATCCTCAGATAAATTTAAGGCTGAGGCAATCAGATTGCTAGGGGCTGCAAATCTTCAGTTATGAGCACTGCAGTACTTCGCAGTCTACTTCTGCTTACTTATGATTTAGAACAATATATCCTCCTGTATTATAATAATCCAATCCAATGTTTAAGTTCCTACGTAATTATACTCCTTTTAGTTTTATTTTTACTTCATCTTTTTAGTTATTTTTATTTCACTGTATTACTTCTTTATAAAGGGTGTTTACCTATCAAATAAATAAATAAATAAATAATTCATATAATTATAATTTTACCTCAATTTCTCGGTAATTAATACTCATTTCTGCCTCTATATTCGAAATGTCGAATAAAAATTATTCCATCGCGAAAATATTACATTATAAAATATCTACGTTCCCATATAACTGAATTTTTTCTCGGAAATATAGGAATACATCTAAGAATTTTGAATTCTCGTTCGATTAACAAGACACAGAAGATACCTCCGATTAATACCCCGGCCTATCGTGTCGCGAGATCTCTGTATTGGTTCGCGTTTCCACGCGTCGATAGCCCGCGCCACGGAGATTTATTTGACGAAATAATTTTCCCGGGCTGGACAGCTTTGGGAAATAAATTCGGCCGCTTTATGGGATCGGATCGGTTATAATTAACGCGTTGCGACGAGAGCTGAAAGCGGCTGGCGATTTAGTTTCTCGCCGAACGAAACGGTATGGTGACGTGGAGGGGGCGGGTGGAGAGGGTGGTTAAAATGGAGAAAGGTATAGAACGAGGGTAGAGAGAGGTGACGAGGAAAGGGTGTCTCTAAGCGTGACCGAAAATTCACGTGTCCAGCCTGTAACAATGGCCGCTGCAAAGTGCAGCAGCGAGGGGGTGGCAATTTCACCCTGCCATTTTCGGCTTCCACCTGCACTAGTGGACGTTGACACGCGTGTCACGAGGGCTAAGCTAACTGTACCCTCTGCACCCTCTCCCTGATCCATTGTCGACAACTTTCTCCTAATGTCCTGGTGGCAGACCCCTGCCTCCTTTCTGCTTCGTCCCTCTAGCTTCTGCCAACATGGATAGCTGAAGGGATGATGTCCGGACTAGGGTTCGTTGCTTTTTTCGAGAGCATTCGAGTTAAACAGATATACCAAGGTTCTCCAGTTTGGTAATGGTTAAACATCCACTCGTTTACCCTCGATTTCCCCCATTCTCCAACTCTTTATTCCCGTTAGGTCATTTACACTTTCGACTTGACAGTTTCCTCATACCTGTCATATATTATCGCGCAATGCTTGAGATAAATCGCTCGAAACGGATCAGGGACAAAGGGGCACGGTCTACGGAATCCTAGAGTCCACTGATCAACCCTCTATCGAAACTCGGAGCATCCCCATCGACTCGTAAATCAACCCCCGGTGTATCTTCCGAGGGAATCGGCGAGAAGCTTCAATATTTATAATCCGTTTATTCGATCCTCGGAGCACGACTGCGGCAGCTGTGCAATAAGGATTTCGTGGCAACTCGGCCGATCTATTCTCCCAACGACCCGCATCGCATTAACGGCAAACTTCATCCCCGTTTCTCCCGATGATCTCGGGATTTTGACAGAATTTAGAGAAGCGAGGCCAATTGACGCCGAAAACGGCCCAATTCCACCAACGTTCATCCCCAAACATCCTTCGTATCACAGATCTCGATACTCGCGAATACGATTCGAAACTTTAAAAATAAATATTCACCGAGAAAACTTCGCTGGACTCTCGTTCCTCTGTTCCGAAGAGCATACAACGCGCCGGATAATTATTTCGCACTTTCTCCGACAGAGGGTGAAACTGAAAGTGCGGAATGTTTCAGCGACAGAGAGCAAAGGTGTTAATTTCCTTTGGCGAATAGAGAGAAGCACCGTGGGAGAAGAATTTATTCCGGTGCAACTTTTAATACGATCTAGAGTTTTAAGTCTTCTCGAGCGAACTGTAAGCAGATATCGAAGAGGGTGGAAAAGTTGTCGAACGCGCGTCAGTTCGAGCGGAAGAATGACGAGCAGATCTGGAGGGGTGGGACAGGATGGGACGAGGGTTAGAGGAGCGTTGGAAGATCAAGATGGCGGGTGGGCTGGTTAAGAAGATTCAGGCTTATCAACCGGTTAGCTCCTCCAGCAACCGGTTACCGGTTTAGAAAATCGTTTCCATCGACTATGTCTTCGCTATTCGAGCTTGTCTCTGCGTATCCGCGCGAAAATATGCGTGTGCGTGCATCCGTGAATACACAGGCTGACTCCGGCGATATTGGAAGTTAAAAGCTTTCGCAGACTGCGGGAGTGGCGTTGGGTGAAACTTAATTGCATCTTCCCTGCTGCAAGTTATTATTGCATCCGCAGCTTTCTCTTCCCCGTGCCGGATTAGAGCGTTCGATTCGCGCAGTCGTTTTAGATAATCATCGTTTCGAATATCTCCGGGTAATCGAGTCTCCGGATATCGGTGTTCGGGTCGGTAAGAGTCGGATATTTCGTCTGATAAAGAGAGAAAATTGGGTAGAATTACCAATTATTATATATAACACGAGAAATCTGTGTGGAACAATCTACTGTGATTTTCTGATTTTTTTCGTAAATTAATGACGATGCTATAAATGTTCCTGTACCTCTTCAAACCTGAGATTCAATCCTTCGCTATGAAGCTTTTCTTATATTTTTCTAAGCTTCGTGATGCCTTTCACGCTAAAATAAAAATAGGAAATTTCATATTTGCGTGAGAAATGAAGGCATAGAATTATATCGTTTCAATATTTCACGTATACTTCATTTTAATATTCGATCTTTTGAACCCAAAGATTATTTCACTACAGGGATATAACAATTCGAAGCTTTCTTTATATTTTTCTAAGCTTGGCGATGTCTCTCGGGCTAAAACGAAAGTAGGAAAGCTCGTGTTTTCTTAAAAAATGATCTCGCAGAATTATTTTGTTTCAATATTTCACTTCTAATAATCGATTTCTGACACTCAAAAATTATTTAATTGCAATGATACAACAATTCGAAGCTTTCCTTGTATTTTTCCAAGCTTGGGGGTACCTTTCTTGCTAAAATAAAAATAGAAAATCTCGTGGTTTCTTGAAAAATGAACTCATAGAATTATTTCATCCTAGTCACCGCCAACATCATAGCCGAACAAACATAAACATCATAGAGTGAAAGTATTTGCCAACATAGAAAATTCACGATCTACCATTTTACATCTGCTTAGATAAAAATCGGTTTCACTCCTCCAGTAAAGCGGCGAGAAGCTAGTCTACGTGTAATTCCGCAATTAAATCACGGGTTGCGAAAAAATTCTGCCAGTAAAGCGGCGAGAAGCTAGTCTACGTGTAATTCCGCAATTAAATCACGGGTTGCGAAAAAACAAGCAAGTTCCCAGAGTGACTCTGTCGGCAGTGTATTTCACCCAGCGTCGTTGCACCCCGATCAAAACTCGCTTTGAAACAAACACTCGAGCCACCGAGTGGGTAGTTGATCCTCTGCCAAGGGGGCGCTCGCCGCCGATCCGGAATCCGGCTCCGGCTCATATTTTCTCGCCACCGATTCTTCCGGCTTGCTGGCCACGTTCCTTCCACCTAGTCACGTGAAACATCGGCGAATTTTCAGCAACAAATCTCTTCTCGAGGATCGAAGAAGGGCTATGGGAATTCCTGGCCATCGTAAATTCGACGGGGCACGCGGCGAGATCGGTCCCAAGGCCGTTTTCCAGGGGGCTGCATCATCGCGAACGCGTTATCGAGGTGTCCGTGTCACGGATTTGTCCGCCTGTCGCGAATCCGGAGCGCGAAAACGTCGCTCGTTAGAGGCTTCTTCACGGTGGACGACGGACAGAAAACCGATAAACGCGTCATCCACCCCCGCGCCGCTGTCATTGCGCCGATCTCCGGTGCGTTGCAATTTTCGAGCACGAACGGCAACGAGAGGGCTTCGAGTTTCGAGTTATCCAAGTGGAAACCGGGTTAAGGGACGTCGAACTGCGTTTTCGAGAGGGTTGGATTAGTTTTTCTATAATACTTCTGCTATGCCTTTTCTTCCTTCGTTCCTCACGCGCCATTTTATTGCGCGCAATTGGTGATTCGAGGGTGATCGAGATCGCTGGAGCAACAATCTTCTTAATTGCGTCCTCCGGTGGCGTTATCTCGGAGTGCTTTTCGAACCTCGGTTCCCTCTTCCATATCGCGAAATTCTTTTAAGAAAAATAATCGACGATGTAGCGTCAATTTGTAGAAATATGATACAAATATAAAATTGACACGGGTGAGAAGCAACCCTAAATTCGTGTATGAATGCATCTGTCGATGAGGAAAAAGAAAGCTTAGATATTGTTTCCACTCTTAGAGACATCGAGGGCCTGGTTTATATCTGTAGCGACCAACGTTCACACTCTCGCCGATAGATGGCAAACGGAGGTTCGAGGTTTCTAGTAAGTTCTCGGTGAATCCTCGACTTTTCATAAATACAAGTTCCTATGCTATCTAAGTATCCCCCGTCTAAGGATGGGCCTTAGTTCACTAGCAGGCCCAGGACAAAACGCATCCCTTCTATGTGTCCTCCTACCTGCTACCTATCATAACATAATGACCAACAGGATACCAACCGACAGCTTCCGTAGGAATCACAAAGAACTGTATGAAAAACCCCCTTGTCTCTAAGGCCCAAAGTCTCACCAATAATCTGTCTGAGTGTCTTTTGTCCGATATTGAATTCGAAAAAGTGAAATTCCCGTAGGAATCGTATTCACTGTAGGATTCACAAGACTTCATCCCAATCCCGTGGAGGGTCCCCCACATGTCTTTACGACCAACGCTTGATGATTCGCGGCCACACGGACTAACTCGAGAGGTTTGGGCCAGGCCCTGGAAAAAACAGTCCAGTCGCGAATAGAATGCGGAACAGAGCTTTTTGACGACAGACACCTGCCCCCCTCGCGTAATAAAGCTCGTATTAACCCCTTCCTGTGACATTTAGCTCGACGAAATCCGGGCCCAAACGGTAGGCGCCAACGCGTGGTAAACAAACACCAAACTAATACTCCAAAACAGTCACAATATAGCCTGGCACGTGATGCTTACGTTTGGGCCGACTTTCTGCTCGTGATATTCATCTTCGGACCAAAATCTTCATCACGAGTCAGGCTCTTTAAAGTACAGGAAGAGGTTAACTCGAAATACAGCCTTCGATCTTTAATACTCACGACATCCCTTCAATCCCATTTTATAGCGTATATATTCGCACGTTATCCGTATAAATTTATTTAAATTTAAAAAGCAGAATGGTGCTTAAAATTGTATAATAAAGAGCATGAGTTGCACAACGAGGGATGGAACGACTGGATTACCCTGAAGAACGCTATATCTTCGGCCACATCATCGGAGGGCCAGTCTCTCAGAGAGAATCAAAGCAAACATTTTCAAAGTTTCGTCGAGTCTAATTGTCGAATGCGAGGAAATTCGTCTGAACCGCGTGGCTCGGTTCCGCGTGCGGAAAGAACGCGACCTGGATTCTGTCCTGGAGGACCCACGGCAGGAATTTTGTATGAAGCGGCACGGTTACGCTGACGCGGCAAGATAAACGGCGCCGGGCAAGGAATTCCGAGAAAACGATAAAACTCTGTGAATTTACAACGACGAGGAATTCCGCGAGGACGCGAGGGGATGCTCATGAAGTCCTCGCGGTGCGACGGATCCGGGAAAAACCGTGTTTTCGAGGGAAAGTTCGCGAGGACACGCAGAGGAGGAGGAGTGGATGAAATTCGGGCCTCGGCGACGTGGATGGGTCATCGACTTGTCTCCATAAATCCCGAATGAACCGCAGCCGATGGCTGCCTGATGGAAACACGATGCCCGGGATATCGGGTTAATTATATTTCAGTTACGAAATTAACGAGAAGTGTCGCGTGATCGAAATATTCTGCAGAGATCGGCCATGCCTGCGCGCCATTTTGCCATGGGGAGAGCGCCATGTCGTTCGGGGGAATAGACTGGATCAGAGAGACACTTTCGCAAAATAAAATCGCGAGATTCCGAAACACTATTCGCGTACAGTGTATTGGATACAGGGTAGGAGGATCCAAGCTTCTCTAACCTCTGCAAAGAGGCTACCACAGGAGACCTGTTCCTTTTGAAAAATTCTTCAGATATTTCGGCTCGGTTGGCAATTAACCCTCGGCAATCTCAAGGTTCCAAAGAAAAGGACAGATATTT